>NT_165927.1:873426-970718 GCF_000149615.1 Aspergillus terreus NIH2624
GAACGCGCGCTTGGTGAGCAGGTCGCGCGGCCGGAGGTTCAGCGCCAGACACCGCTTGATGGCGTCGGCGGCCTTGGCGCACTCGCGCATCTTGGCCGGCGACGACGCCGGCGTCGACGACGACCCGGGCAGCGACAGCCCCATCGACTCGATCGCCGTCGCCATCGTGTTGGCCGTGAACATGCCGCCGCACGCGCCCGCGCTCGGGCACGCGTGCTGCTCCAGCTCGTCCATGATCTCGTCCTTGGTCTTGCTCGTGTCGCCGCCGTCGTCCGGCTGCCGCAGCGTGTCGTAGGCATAGGCGCCCGCCGCCTCAAAGCACGTCGACACGTTGATCGGCTTGCGTAGCAGGTTGGAGTAGCCGATCTGGATCGTGCCGCCGTAGATCATGATCGACGGCCGATTGTGCCGCGCCATGCCCATCACCACGCCCGGCATGTTCTTGTCGCAGCCGGGGATGGCGATGCACGCGTCGTGGTACTGCGCGCAGGTGACTGTCTCGACGCTGTCCGCGATGATCTCGCGGGACTGCAGCGAGAAGCGCATTCCTGGTTCGTCAGCTCCGTGCGAACGCCTTGTGCGGGCACGCTACTCACCCTCGCTGCCCATGGTAATGGCGTCCGACACACCAATGGTGTTGTACTGCCATCCGATCATGCCCTGTGCGTCCACCGACTTCTTCACCGTCTTTCCCAGATCTAACAGGTGCATGTTGCACGGGTTCCCCTCCCACCAGACCGAGGCGATTCCGACGTGCGGCGCTTTGGCCATGGTTTCCTGGTCCGGGATGCCGGCCGCATACAGCATGGCCTATATATCCGATTAGCCGATTGACCGGCAACGCAATGCAGGAGCTCGACTCACCTTCGCACCGGGAAAGTCATGGCCTCTCGTGATGGTTGTTGAGTAGCGGTTCAGCGCGGGGGTGCCATCGGGGTGTTTTGCGTCGTCGGGGAGACTGGGAAATTCGATGTATTTGGCCTCGCCCATGGTGGACGACACGGCGGGAGTCGAGGGGTCCATGGTGAGTACCTAGAAGGAGGTAATGAAGTGGACGAGAGGAAGAGAAGGTGAGAAGAGAAGAAGAAGGCCTCCGGCAGTCGGAGTTGCGACGAGCATCGGCAAGCAGTCCGTTGCGGGGTGCATATTATGTGGGGAATGCCTCGGCCACTCCCATCCAGCCATTACTAAGACTCGAACAATAAGGTAGTCAAGTTATAACACAATGGAAGAATGAATAGGAATATGTACATCGTCTGGGTATCCCATGCTGTCACCTCTAACATAACACACAATGCTCACTCAGAATGCTGGGACGCTGCGTCCGACTCACCATCGGCTGATTCTCGCTCAATTGTCGACCACTGGTGCGAGTGTTGGAGCGCATCGTCCTCCGGCGTCGGGCTAGGACTCTCTGCTCTCTTCTCCGACACCTCATTCACTCCAGCCTCATTATCCACAGCAAATCCGACCATCTTTCCCGAGCTGGACTGGGGCCGAGCCTCCTCCAGCACATCGCCATTCCATGGCTTGCACTTCTTGACGACCGCCCCACAGCGCAGACACACCCAGCCCTCGCCTTCTTCGCCTTCGATCTTCTGCACGAGACAGACAAAGCAGTAGACGCAGCCGCAAGGAACAGCTTCGTAGGGGTTTGTAATGTCCGTCTGCGCGGACCCGATGATTCCACCGGATGCCGCCGACGCCGCGATGGCTTCGCTCTCCGTCGCAGATGACGGGTTGTTCTGTTGATAGCATATCCCACACGTCCGCTCGGGGAGGAAAGCCAGCTCTCCCTGCTTTTCCACAGTCTCGTCCTCGTCCTCGCTCGATTTCAGCGTGGCCATGGTCTTCCGCCAGGCTCGAGACACCCACCGTCGCCAGCGACTGATCCCCACCAGAGGCAGCAGGAAAAGGAGAAATTCCGTAAACGCATGCCACACCAGCTGGCGATTCAGATACTCAAACGACACTTCGCGGCTCGCTTGCGCAGAGGGTGGCGTGAGGCGGATGCGAAGAATGCGGTCGACCAGGGTGCGGTATCGGCCGTTGACCAGGAACACGAGAAAAGAGATAAAGGCGGCGATCGAGTGGGTGGTTGAGACGAGATCGGTCAGTCGGGATAGGAGGCGCACTTCGCGCGATGGCTAGGAATGTCATGTTAGGAGGGATAGCGGACTGTCGGAGGATGGAACGGAACATACCTCCTCGTAGCCCCCTTCTTGGTTGATCAGCCAGCTTTCCCACTTGTCCCACGCGTAACGGCCACCGACGGTGAGCAATCCATACAGTGTCTTTTGCCATTTGGTCGGGGTGGAATGCACGGGCCCTTTGCTGCGACTGTCCACATATTTCAGACCTTGCAATGCCGCGCCGTAGGAGGCGTCGTGATCCCAGATCGAAAGCTTGAACAATAGAGCGCGCAGGGCAAACTGGATTTCGTTGGACCAGTCCTCGCGAAGCTGGGGCTGTTAAAAATGGTTAGCATTCGAGCATCCGACACTAAACCGCGATGCAGCGTATCAACAGAGTAAAGAACCTACCCCATAATACTTCAGGGCATCGCCGACTTGGTTCTTGAGCAAGCCGAGCAGTTCTTCGTCGAGGAGTTCGGCATCGACCTGACCCACGCGAAAGGCAGGCCGGATGCCCTCACGGCCTCGAATGGCGTTCCATAGGGAGAAGCCGGTTTGTGGGAGGGTATTGAGCGGGTATGGAAGTCGTTGGAGGGCGGGATGGTTCACCGGGGAAGCCCGCTGTTGCTCTGCCAGCCGAGCGCGAGACTCAGCTTCACGAAGACGGCGGCGTTCCAGAACCCGCTCCTGAGCAGCGGCGAAGTTGGTTGAGCTCATCGTATGATCATTGTCGATATGCAGAGGGAGACCAGGGTTGGAACAGAGGATGCGGTGATAAGGAGCAATTGCGGAGGTGAACTGGTTCGCCGGTCGGTCGGTTCCCCAGATCGGGGAGAGTCCCAGCCGAGGTACAAGGTCCACGTGATGTATGAGTTAGTCATATAACGTGAAAGAAGAGCGCTTATAACAACCACTAGTTACAAGACTAAGCAAGCCTCGCCCAGACAGACGGCACGGGTGTGGCTATGTCTTGTTCTGCGCTCATAAGGCTGGATGATCCAGCGGTGTCGTCGCTGATAACGGAGAACTCCGTAGGTACAGGTACTTAACCACTACCCACCTAGCTAAATAGGTGCCTACTTTGACCTATCTCCAATAAGAAACCGGATGATCCTCTATCTATTTCTCGATGCAACCTGTCTATCTAGCTCTATGGAGTGTACACTAATACCCCTCTTTGGTAGATCCATACATGGGCCCTAGGTACCAAGGTACCAGGCTTGCTTTTCCCAAAGAAGTAGCCCGCCCAACTAGTCAAAGTCAAAGCGTCACCTCTTACTCCGACTGTCCTCCGCAGCGATGTGACCCTATTCCCTGTCCTTCTCCAACTTGTGTCTCTTGTTTGCTTGGCTTTCGCTGTGATGCATGCTTCCCCTCTTTGACCCGTCTTGTTATAAGCCCGAGGATCGACTCTGCGGTCCTCGTGGACCCCTCTTTCGCCATTGACTTTGTTAAGGGTACTCCGGAGTAAGATGAAGTACCCCATCGCAGCAGCACTCCTTGCGGCCTCTTTGGCCTCTGCCCAAACAGCCAAAGAGGAAGAACCCTCTTTGTCAGAGATTGAGGCTGCGGCGGCGACTACTCTGCCCTATTCCCCCGTCTCCAACGTCAAAGGCCTTGCCTTTGACCGCTTCTTCCAGGTGTGGCTGGAAAATATAGTAAGTATGCGGTTCATGGACTGTATCGTTAGATCCTGACCGTATCCAAGGACTATGAGGACGCGGCAGCCGACAAAAACAAGCAATGGCTGGCGTCGCAGGGCATTACGCTGTATGTTCCTTGAATTTCTGCCCGGTTTATCGTTCATCCCAGCTGACTCGGACAGTACCAACTATTATGCCGTAACCCATCCATCAGAGCCAAACTACTGCTCTTCTGCGGGGGGTGACACCTTTGGCATGGACAATGATGATTTCAATCGGGTCCCTGCCAACGTGTCAACCATTGCAGACCTACTAGACACCAAGAATATCGCATGGGGAGAGTACCAGGAACACATGCCGTATCCTGGGTTCCAAGGATACAACTACTCCAACCAGGAGACTTACGCCAACGACTACGTGCGGAAGCATAACCCGCTGATCCTTTACGACTCGGTCACGGCCAACAGCACCCGCCTGCGCCAGATCAAGAACTTCACCAACTTCTACGAAGACTTGGACAACAAAAAGCTGCCCCAGTGGGCTTTCATCACCCCCAACATGACCAACGACGCGCACGACACCAACCTCACCTTTGCCGCCAAATGGGAGCGCAACTGGATCACTCCGTTGCTCAACAACTCCTATTTTATGGAAAACACCCTCGTCCTCCTCACTTTCGACGAGGACGAAACCTATCCCAAAGACAATCGCATCATGGGCATCCTCCTGGGGGGTGCTGTCCCAGATAACCTGAAAGGCACCAAAGACGACACGTTCTACACCCATTACTCCATGATTGCGAGCGTCTCTGCCAACTGGGGCCTCCCGTCGCTGGGACGATGGGACTGTGGCGCCAACATTCTGGAGCTCGTGGCAAACAAGACGGGCTATGTCAACTATGATGTCGACACCACCCACCTGCGTCTCAACGAGACCTACCCCGGGCCGCTGTCCACGGGCGAATATTCGGAATACTCGCCTGAGTGGCCGATTCCCCTCACCGATGCCGAGTGTTCTGCTGGTCATGGCATCCTCGATATCGTCAAGGAGACCTACAAAGATACTTCGCCCACTTACAACTATACGAGTCCTTTCCCTTATGACACGAAGACCGGCTACAACGTAGATGTGACGGCGACGAGAAGCAATGCATCTACAACCTCGTCTCCATCGCCAGCCACGTCTTCCTCATCCGCCAGTACCCTGAGAGGCTCTCACAGAGTACCTTCATTCTACAGCCTTTTCATGGGCGCTTTTGGTGTCGTTTGACCTGCTTTCAAAATGAATGTTTCTGGGCTGGTTATCCTCAGTTCAGCATTCTGCCATGTGAACATGTCCTAGATGGTAAATAGTGATGATGGTAAATGCGTTACGATGTCTTCGCTCTTAGTTGTCTCCAAACTTTCGGGGGTCTCATAGACCGCCACATACAATGATCGCACTGAACCAAGAACACTGGCATTGCAAAGCGTACAATCTCGAGTACAAAGTACATAAAACCAACACATACCAACACAGCTCACGAGCTAGTCCGGATCAGAATCGTCTTTGTCTCCAGATAGTTGTCCAAACTATGCATGTAGCCCTCGCGACCAACTCCGCTCATCTTGAACCCACCGAAGGGCATATCCCGCGCGACCGTCGGACTCGTGCAGTTGACGCCCACCGTCCCCGCCTCGAGCAGCTTGGAGGTGCGCACGGCCCGGTCAATGTCCTTGGTGAAGACGGACGCATACAGGCCAAACTCGGTGTTGTTCGCCTTCTCAATGGCCTCCTCCTCCGTCTTGAACGTGTTGATGACCACCACGGGTCCAAACACCTCCTCCTTCATGATGCGCGAGTCCTCAGGCACGTCCTCAAACACCGTCGGCTTGACAAAGTAGCCATCGCCTCCGTCCCCGCCGAGCGTGAGCTTGCCGTCCTTCTCCCCGATGGCCAGATACGACTTGACGCGGTTGTACTGGATGCCGTCGACCTGGGGGCCGTGCGAGGTGCTCTGCTCGAGCGGGTTCCCGAGCCGCGCATTGCCGCCGAACTTGTCCTTGAAGAGCGCGAGGAACTTCTCGGCCACGGTGTCCTGCACGTAGACGCGCGAGTTGGCCATGCAGGTCTGGCCGCTGAGGAGCTGGATGCTGAACTGCGTCTGCTGCGCCGCGCTCTCGAGGTCCGCGTCGTCGAAGATGATCGCCGGCGACTTGCCGCCCAGCTCCATGTGCACGTGTTTCATGTTCGACGTCGCCGCCGCCGCCTGGATCTTCTGCCCCGTGAACGAGGACCCCGTGAAGCTGAGACAGCGCACTTCCATGTGCGACGCCAGCGCGCTGCCGGCGGGGGAGCCGAAGCCCGAGAGGATGTTGACGACGCCGGGAGGGAAGCCGGCTTTTTCGATCAGCCTCGCGCCGAGGAGGGACTGCTGTCGTTAGCGTATGGCTGTACGGGCGTTGCGCGGAGACGTACCGTCAAAGGCGCCTTCTCGCTGCTCTTGAGCACCACGGCGTTGCCCGCCGCCAGGGCCGGGGCGATCTTCATGGCAAAGAAGGCCAGCGGCACGTTCCACGGGATGATACACGCGACGACGCCGTATGGCTGCTTGATGGTGAGGTTGAGGTGGCCCGGGGTGTTCAGGCTCGAGGAGCCCTGCACGTTCCACCCGGCCTCGGCGTAGTATGAGAATACTTCGGCGGCGAGGTGCGCGTCGAAGTAGGAGGCGACGGGCTTCCCGGTGGACAGGGCTTCGAGTCGGGCAAATTCTGGCATGTTTTCGCGGATCAATGCGGCCATCTTGTGCAGGTAGGCACCTCTGTCGACGGGGCTGAGGTCGCGCCAGGCCGGGTACGCCGCTTTGGCGGCGGCGACGGCCTTGTTTACATCTTTTTCGTTTGCTTCGTGGACTGGGGGTTGGTGTTAGAGAAATTGAATTTGGACAGGTCGGGAGGATGGCATACCCTCTGCAACAGTTTCTTGCGAGAATGGATTGATCAATTTGAAGACGTTGCCGTCAACGGCCGGCTGGAACTGTATTCGAGCTGGTCAGCATAAGCGTTGTCAACCATGTGAAGCTGTTCGAGTAGGAGTGATCGTACCTCGCCATTGATGAAGAGCCGGGTTTCGATATCGCTGGTCGCCATGTTCGTCGGTAGTCAGATTGCAGTATAGAATGAAAATGAGGGTGGTATACAACCTCTCGCGGCGTCACTGTCAATTTATAACCTTAGAGCTGGGCGGGACGGAGTTAAGCCTCCCTCGGTGCGGGGTTGTCATCTTCATGGTCCGGAGCTAACCAGCATCCTATGGAACGCCTTCTTGTTCTCTTGTCAATCTCGCACGAGGTGGTCTATCTGTTGGTTCCGAAGGAGCCGGCGTCGAGGAGTACATTACTCAGTAACATCACCGAATCCTGCTCATGTTGTGGTAGAAGTATCCATTCATACAACAACAACAACAGCAACAACAATGGAGTGACTGGGCGGGCTGCTAAGGTATTTAGCCTGTTTTGTTCCCCAGCTATCATACTCTACTACGAGGTTCTATACAAAACTTTAGGGGAGAGAATAACACTTTGGACTGCCTACTCCATTCCTTTACTATAGCACCTATTTGTATACACACTTGCTCGCCTTCAATCTCATAGCTAGATGGGTATTTAACGATAGCTGGAGGCTATAGCAAGATATGTTTCTGAATATAACTTAGGTATATAATATATAGACCTATTCTCCCTGTGGTTCGGGTTTTTCACAGGCTCTAGACCCAAAACTTGATGTTAGTAGATATTCGATACTAGAAGACATACATTGGCAGCTAAATGCTAGTCAACTAAAATCTTACGCCAGGATGCCTGCAGCGCCCTAAAGGAGGGGCAGACAAAGAAAGCACAACGAAAACTAGAAGAGCAGAGGCCACCTGCTTCAGCCCGACAGACCCTTCTTTCTCTTTATCACAGTAATTAGGATGGAATCCCCTGCTACAAACCCAGAGATGATCCACGTTGTCAACAAGGCCGACAACCGCCAACACGCTGTGGTGAAACTTCCTCCATCTCTAGACCGCAGCCTGCCTTCCTCGTCGGTCCGTGCGCGACCAATCCTTCTAGGACTGACTTCCAACAACCTCAGTTATGCCCGTGGAGGAGATCTATTGCATTGGTATGCGGCCTGTCTCTATATCTTTTGTCACTGACACCCGCAGGTGGGAAACGTACCCGGTCCCGCCCAACGCACCGGCCCCATACAACGATCAATCCTCCTGGGGCATCGTCCCGGCATGGGGATACGCCACTGTCACGGAGAGCAATGTCCCTGGACTCACCCCAGGTTCCCTTATTTGGGGGTACTGGCCTACCTCCACGTCGCCCACTCTCCTGCGCTTGGAACGCAGTGATCCGGAAGGCCACTGGGTGGAGGTTAGCAGCCACAGACAACAGCTGATGCCTCTATATAATCGCTATGAGCGGGTACTCCCCGATGACGAAAAAGGGTTAGATGAGAGGGCGTGGGGTACGGTTTTCCGAGGGGTCTGGGTCGCCGGATACCTCCTCAGTGAGTATGTGTTTTCTCCTGACCCGCGCGCACGAGAACCCGTTCATCCGCTTGGCGCGGCGAGTAAACTTCCCTGGTCTGCGGACGATGCCGATCTCTCGTCGGCTGTTGTAGTGGTTTTGGGAGCGTCGGCCAAGGTTGCGCGGTCGTTTTCATGGTGTCTTTTCGGCCGTCCCAGGGAAAGTGGCCCCCTGGGTTTGGTACAGGTCACTTCGGCGCGTGGTGCGTTGCAGGAGGTGGCAGACAGAGAAGGTTGGGGAAGTGCGTCCATGGCATTGGCATATACGGAAATCGACCAAGCAACTGAGTGGATTGAGGGTCTACAGCCGTCCAAGGTCGTGATTGTAGACTGCGGGGCGCGGGACAATGCCCTCAGTCAGATATGCCAGAATGTTCAGGAGTCGGCGCTCCGGTCGTGCAAAACTGTCATCCTGCAGGTGGGCAGTCAGCAGAAGGTTTGTCTCTCTGGCTTCGCGTCTGAGGCATTCCGTTGACTTTATCCAGGTGTACACGGCGGACGAAGCCCAGGCTGCTCGTGCAGCTATGCAGTCACTTGGAAAGATCCAGTACAACACCTCTGGCATCCAGGATACAATCATCAACCGGGAGGGAGCTGCAGCGTATTTTGGAGAAGTCTCGCGCAGGTGGAACGAGTGGTTAGCACACCGTGCCTCCGCCATCCCTGACATGCGTTTAGTCTACGGACAAGGCATTGCTGGAGAGAATGGAATATACGGGGGATGGGAAAGACTTTCCAATGGTGCTGTGCGTCCTGAAGAGGGATTGGTTTATTCCCTGTAGATCATATTCCAGACATGACTCTTCTTCTATAGTGCTTTATGGTGCTGGTGTTGCGGCTAGGGTGCTCTGAAAGGGTGAGACTTTGCGTATCTACTACGTGGTGTCTTACAGATCTTCGAGTTGGAGAATAACATGATATGATTTTGAATGCTTCTAGAAGCGTTTGGTTATCTCATTAATCTAATAAATCCCTTCGCGCTTCAAATCCTGAGCGTTGAGGGTATCCTGGTCGCCTGGACGCTGGTCCGACTGCAGCTTCACTTTGTCCTCGGGGCCTCCAGGGCCTTCAAAGTCCTCGGCTCGTGCCAGTCTAATTGAGAAGGCGTTAGGACCTGCTGGCCAGGATGCGTATAATCATTCTCGAAGGTACTCACCTGCCGCGATCGTCTCTCATACCTCCTTCCTCCTCAGGGATGGGCTTTCGGCCGCTCCCCGTCGCACCGGCTTCGCGGCCAGTGCGAATCCCCGTGGCCTGCGGGAACCGCTTGTCGGCCATCTCATTGATGTTGGATTCCTCGGCTGGAAGTTGTTAGTTTGCCAGATAGTCCAAGACAGGTCGAACGCAACGTACTGGAATCGCTCTTTCGACCAAGACCCTGCTTGGCTTGATAGGAGTTCAGGTCGCGCTCAGCGCGAGCAGCCATGCGGAGATGTTCGGATTCAGACATATTGGTGTGTGTGTTTTCGTAATAGTTGATTATGAGTAGAAGGGATTAGTCTCGATCGAGATGATGTCCATAGCACACTATATATCTCTTGCTGGGGCACCAGGAACATGTATTGCATCAGGGTACATCATAGCGATGTAATAACTACCAGACGAAAGATGTCGCCTGTCTCCACCGAGTCTTGATATCAAGGGAAAAGTGACTGGAACCAGCCATGTCCAGAGGCAAGTTCAAGAGCTATGATATCACTCCTCGTAACTACATCCTTGGGTATATCCTGCCCGATCCAGCTTAGCGCTTAGGGTCGACCTTTAGGGCTTCTCGGAAGGGAACAACCTGCCGCCGGTATGTCCCGCCGCGCGGGGAGAAATACGATAGTTACAATACCAACACAAGCCTGAGCTCATATTGTCGCCCCCAGACCTCATTTCCATCCAGAAAGCTGCCTGCCCCTGTTGCGTCACACTCCACATCGAGCGACGCACCGGGTGGTCTGTTCCTGACCCCTCCTTCATCATGGTCGTCGAACTGCCGGGAGAGGCGAACCCACTGTCTCTCCCCAATGTGCTCAATGCCCTGGTCCTGGCCGCGAGCTCGACGCAGCAGCAGGTGCAGACCGGCACCAAACAGCTCCAGCACTGGGAGAAACAGGAGAAGTATTACTGCTATCTGCAGGTAGGTTATTATCTGTTGACACGGCGTACCGCCACCGCATGTTTGGATACCGACTCACTTGTACAGGATGTCTTTCTAGATCACTCAGTCCCTCCCGAAGTTCGATACCTCGCGATCATCCAGCTGAAGAATGGAATTGACAAATACTGGAGGAAGACGGCGACAAAGTAGGGATATCAATAACCACGAGGAAAGAAACTGGGAACTGACAACGCCAAGTGCCATAAAAAAGGAAGATAAAGAGCAGATCAAGACTCGAGCGCTACAGGCGGGCGTGGTTGAGCCTGCCCCTCTGCTCGCCCTCCATAATGCGCTGATGATCGCCAAAATCATGCGCTTCGAATTCCCACAAGATTGGTATGCGAGGGTCCCGTCTATTCTTGGTCGCAATATCGCATGCTAATGTGTCAAGGCCGGACGCAATTTCTTCCCTCATCGCCTCTCTCCGCTCCTCGACGCAGCCTGGCGCCAACCCTCTGCAGCTATCCCGCACCCTCATAATAATCCTACAGATCATAAAGGAATTATCCACGGCCCGTCTACAGAGGACCCGCGCCAATCTCCAGTCCGTTTCTCCCGAGATATTCCATCTTCTAGGACACATCTATCTGGAGCAGGTGAACAAATGGGCCTCGTTGGTGGAGCAGGGCGTGGTAGACGAGGCAACATTGCTGGAACCGGTCGAGCAGAGCTTGGTCTCTCTCAAGGTCATCCGGCGTCTTGTGATTGCGGGCTACGAACATCCGAACCGTGACAATGAGGTCCGTGAGTTTTGGCTCCTGACTCACTCGCATTTCAGCAGATTCTTGGGTTTTGTTCACGGCTCTATCGATTTGCCTGGAAGTATCCTGAAGGCAATCGAGAAACATCTTCTGCAGCTGTCGAAACTCCATGTCGAGATGGCCAAGGAGCATGCTGCTTCGTTCGCATTGCTCCCAGACAGCATACCCCTTGTTCGGTCATATTGGACCTTGGTCGTTAAACTGGGGGAGAACTATGACGAACTCGGCTCTGATGGAGAAAACGAAGGCAAGTCTTTGATGGAGAAGACTGGGCTCAAAGCTCTCCTCCTCATTCGTGCATGCTCCAAGATGGCGTTCAATCCCGCGCAGACATTCAAATATCAGACCCCCCAGGATAAGGAAGAGAAGAGGCAGTCCATTGATCTGATCAAGTCTCAGCTGTTCACGCATGATTTTGTGGTCAACGTCATGGAGTTGCTTGTCACACAGTTCTTCCGATACAGGAAGAGCGACTTTCAGGAATGGGAGGAGGACCCTGAGGAGTGGGAAAGAAAAGAAGAAGATATCGCTGAAGCATGGGAATTCTCAATTCGCTCATGTTCCGAGAAACTTTTCCTCGACCTCGTTATCCACTTCAAAGACTTGCTCATTCCCCGGCTATTGAATGTCTTTTATTCGTTTGCAAGTAAGTGCTTAAGACCCTTAGTAGATCCACCCCGTTGACAAAGCACCTCGAAAGGCCCCGAAAAGCGCGATGTGCTGCTCAAGGATTCCTTATATTCTGCCATTGGACTGGCCGCGGCTAGTCTGGAACAACACCTGGATTTCAACAATTTCCTCGAGACGACCCTCGTCCCCGAAGTTCAAATCCAAGAACAGGGATACAATCTTCTCCGCCGACGAATTGCGATGCTCTTGGCCCAGTGGGTGCCGGTGAAATCGAGCGAGTTGAACAAGAACGCCATCTATCAAATCTTCCAACATCTCCTCAACAGGCAAGATCCGTTGAATGACCTGGTGGTCCGCATCACTGCCGGAAGGCAGCTGAAGCAAGTCCTTGAGCCGTTCGAATTCTCTCCTGCTGGTTTCTTGCCGTTTGCACCATCCATTCTTCAGAACTTGATGTCCCTGGTCCAGGAGGTTGAACTCTCCGAGACCAAGATGGGGCTTTTGGACACCGTCCGCATGACAGTGGTGAAGATGGAAGACCATGTAAGTGTACGTTCTTTTGACCGTGCCTCGTGTATACTGACTTGTCTAGATCGGCCCCTTTTCAGACCAGATTCTCTCACTGTTGCCTCCGCTGTGGGAGAGCTCTGGGGAGGAGCACTTGATGAAACAGGCTATTCTGACACTACTTTCGTCGTTGATCAACTCCCTGAAACAGGAATCTGTGCGATACCATCCTATAATCCTACCTTTAATCCAGAACTCGGTCGAACCTGGTTCAGTACGTTGCGCTTCCATCCTCTTCAAACTATTCCGATTGCTCATCTCTTGTAGGAAACTTTGATCTATCTCCTGGAAGAAGCGCTGGACCTGTGGGCTTCCATATTGATGCAAACTCCGGCCCCAGCTTCTCCCGAGATTCTCTCCCTCATCCCTGCGCTTTTCCCTATATTCGAGGCCGCAACCGATAGTGTTCCCCAGGCCCTCCAGATCGTTGAGTCCTATATCTATCTTGCTCCGCAGGAGATCCTCAGCGATAATATCCGACTTCCGCTCTTGGCTTCCTTTGAAACACTTCTCCATTCGACAACGCGCCAACGCCTCGGAATTGTGCCCCGTTTGGTAGAACTCATGATCCGTGGCGCCGAAATTGTCGATGGCAGCGAAGCCACATATAACGTCCTCGCCCGCTCCCTCCTCGACAGCTCTTTCCTGTCTTCGCTCCTGGAGGGCCTCTACTCCGCCCACGAGGCTAGCCAGACAACCGGTCCGAACAGAAAACCGACTTCCGTATACGGTGTCGTCGAGACAGACTACTTCTCCGTGCTCGCCCGTCTGGCCCTCGCGTACCCGAAAATTTTCTCGTCTGCCGTCTCTGCCGCGACCGGGACATCCGAGGAGCAAGTCCTCACCTGGATCCTGACCGAATGGTTCCTCCACTACGACAACATCGGCAGCGTCACGCAGAAGAAACTCCACGCCCTTGCCCTCACCCAACTCCTCACTCTCAACGGACCGGACTCACAGCCGCCCCCGTACATACTCAACCACCTACAATCGTATCTTACCATCTGGACAGACATTATAACCGAACTCGCCGAGGGAACAGACGGTGATCCCAACGATCCCCGCGGCGGCGATCATCTGATTTATTGGAACGCCGCTGAGACGGGCCGCTACGACGAGAACGAGCCCCCGGAACACGAACGCCGCCGTCAGTGGGACAACTCGGACGCGCTGCACAAGATCAACATCCGAGACTTTGTCCGCGAACGACTGCGCTCGCTGATCGTCGGTTGCGGTGGCGAGCAGCGGTTCCAGGAAGATTGGCTTCTCAACGTGGATCGAGAGGTCGTTTCGGCATTTGTCGCCCTGGGACTGTTTTAATGCTCTCGATACCCAAGCCTGCTGTCTTGTACATTGACCCTTTGATATTTCGGGGAGAAAGGGCAAGATACCCGCGGATAGCGGATTAGATGACTCTCATGGCATTACTGTCTCTAGATACTAGTATATTTGGGATGCTACCAATGGCATATGATTAGACATGAACTATCGCTTTTCCTGTCCAAGGACTTATGCATGCACCGGATGTATGATTGTAGAAAGACACTAGCCATGAATGAAATGCTCTAGATCTGCAAGATGACTTATATGTTCCAAGGCAACATCTCAACCAGACAAGCCTGACCCGACACCGTCAACTCCCGCGTCCATCAACACCAAACAAAAAGGATATCGATATCAATCTGCACAAGGCTACATTCTACAGCCCCCCACCGGCGGCACCAACAATCTTCAGCCCCCCGGCGCCACCACTCCCCGGCCCATCCGCCGTGGTCGAGTACGCCAGCCAGTAGCGCGAGGGATGCCACGCGACAGCGGGGATACCGGCGTTCGACCCTCCACCCGTAGACACGGTGTAGACACTCTCGCCAGACTCGGCATGGAAGATCTCGATGCCGTTGCCGCCGCAGCCGACCTCGTCGCAGGCACCGCAGATAAAGCGGCCGTCGAAGCTCCAGCTCACGCCGCGCACGGCGCCGCCGTTGTTGCTCGACACGGTGCGCCGGCAGATCCAGTCCGTCGTGTCCCACAGCGAGATCAGGGCGTCGCTGCCGCCGACGGCGAGGTAGCGGCCTGTCGGGGCGAGCGCGATGGAGAGGCAGGCGGAGGTGTGGGCGTGGAGGGTGTGCAGCACGTCGAAGGACGGGTAGGAGAGGATCTTGACGGTGCCTTCGCCGGTGGTGGCGAAGAGGCGCAGGTCCGGCGCAGTCGGCGTGGGGATGTGGTGCGAGAAGGCCGTCGCGTTCGTCTGGACCGGCTGCGGATGCGAGTCGAGCACCGTGTAAGTGGAGGGGCTGTTGGCGGGTTTTGCGGGCGGACCGTCTGCTAGGATTGTCGGCGTGGAGGGCGATTGCACCGAGATCGGGATGAGGGTGTCGTCCTGAGGAAGCTCGGATTAGCATGCGTCCGTGTCATTGCGACTTTGTGCATGTTGGCGGTTTACCTTCCTCCCCACCATCATCACGCTCCCGTCTGCCGACCAGGACAGGGTGAAGGCTTCGCCGCCCACGTCCAAGCGGCTGACGCACGTCTTCGAGCGGACGTCCCACAGACGGACTGTGCCGTCAGTCGAGCAGCTGGCGAGCTCCGCATCGCGGACGGGGTTGAAGACGACCTTCTCGACGCCGGCGGTGTGACCGCGCAGGTCCGTGGAGTAGCGGACTTGCGGGCGCTCGGGGTTCCATATTCGAAGGGTGCGGTCTGCAGAGCCGGTCGCGACGAGCTGGCCGGTAGGGTTCCATGCTATCGTTCGGATCCTGTTGAGTAGCGGTCTCTGTCAGCTTCTGTGTTCAGACCGTCGCGATCGCTCGGCGGGCGGGCACGCACGTGTGAGACCCGGGAGTCCGCGCGATGGGGTCATGGTAGTTTTGTGTCTTGAGGTTTCCGAAGGCGTATGCGAATCGCTCCTTTGGGAGGAGGTTTCGGCGAGGAGGGGGAGCCATCCCGATTGTCGGTTGCGGTTGCGACCCGCGGGTGCCCCGAGGGGCTGTGGTGAGGGGGACGAGGATGAGGGACACGGAAGAAGACGGGTGTTATTGCTGAATTGCAATCATGGGCGTTGGTGTTGGGGCAGAGTTGCGCTGTTGGACAATGGGGGAGAGAGAGAGTTGCGGAGTTGACGTTGAATGCGGTGACAATGAGAGCATGTATGCAGCCTGAGGCATCAACAATGGTTTTTTCATAACATCCGTCCTTGCGCGATCCATTATTAGCTGAAAGACCGAGGAAGTAAGAGCAAGTATATACAATCTTATTTCATTGAATAGCTTAGAGCTTCTGTATTTTGACCGTGCTCATACTTCTCTTGTACTTCTCTCATACTTCTCGTCTCCCAGCGAAGACCATCCGAGCGGATCACCCAATCAAAGGCCTCAGCACCACATCTCATTCTTCAACATCCCAATGTCCTTCTGAATGTCCTTCTGAGCGTCCGAGACACCACGGCTCCGACTAAATTGGAAGCGCACATTGACCGAGTGCCAGTCTCTCTATCTCTGTAGTTCGTCCTGCATGTTCAAGTGAAGTCTCTGCGTCTCCCGACTTTCCCACAGAGCTCCAAAAACGCAGTTGCACCGCAGAGGCAGAACTACAGACCAGCCTCAGACACACCAGAATCTATACTTCAAGATATTCAGTCCAAGTCGCATCATGCTAGACTTTGAAGACGACGCGTCTCGGCGCGAAAAGTGCTACACAACAATCTCAGAGCTGCCGTCCTACATCGACCCCAAGCAGCCGCCTACAAAGAAGGCGCCTTTCTCGGCCATCTGGGGACACTCCTTTGTGCATACGGTATTAATTCATCCATCACGCAGTTATATCATCACTAGGAGAGAACTGATCGACCATAGGTGGAGGTCATTCTGCCTGAAGACGCATACAACACCGCCCAGCGATCATTACACACGAAACTCCAAAACATCCGATATGCTCGAGTCTTTATGTCGCTATCCTCGCTCCTTGATGGAGACTTTTTCAACACATATATTAAATCAGGTACCGACTCTGTTACCCACATTGGAGCCGCTCCAATCTGCATACCCAAACTGACGTTATCACTCCAGGGGACGTCCTTATGATATCCGAAGGACAATCTGGGTCGGATAATGTGTTCACCCTCAGAGATGGTAAGTTATCCACCGTACATTACGTCTCCTGCCCGCGACTGCGACTGACCGATCCTAGGAGTCTTAAGGCTAGAACTCGGAAAAGAGATCTTCGAACGGACAGGACTCACAGGACGCCCGATTCGCAGTGGCGGAAGAAAACACGCAAAAGAAAGATATCGTAAGTGATATGAACATCATCTCCCGCTAGTTCCACTACTCACCAGTGAACTTAGTTGTGGAACTCAATCTGCGACTACCCTCGATGCTCCACGGCAAGAAAGGCTTTGAGAGGATTGCATGGGCTTTCAAGAACGTTCTCAACCACTCAGTTGCCTGGCTGTTCTACGACCTATCGCCCACGTCGAATGGGATTTCGCAAGGTATCTTTTCCTCTGGAGCACGGAGATTCCCCTACCATCAAAAAATGTGTATTAACACTCAACAGACGACACGGAGCTGAAAGGCAATCACCCACATATTATTGACACCGAGGTCGTCACCACTCGTCGTGCGAATATGCTAGTGCCGTCTTTCGACGAGCTGAATATCACAGACCGAACCCCCCACGAGGACCTCAAAGAAAGCTGTGAGGAGCTGTCTGAATGGCTGGGAATGATGGCTCTCGGTTCCCCTCGCATTTTGGAAGACGACGATACAGACCCGTTCCTATGTCGGTACAGTGTGCCTGGTCGCGAAGGGTCTGTCCAGTCTCTGAACCTGGTCCGTCTAAAATGGCATGGCCTCATTCCGCCAAAGTGGATCATGCAGTTGTTTATCACATTATCGTATGGTCAAGGCCTCCCTTTTGACATCTAAATCCCGGTTATGCTAACTTATCGCCATCACAGACGAGAGACTCTGAGTGCCCCTGCGGATCGTGCTTGGTTCGCCCTTACTTCGAATGCTCTGGGAAGGGATGCTGTCGAAGGCAAAGATGGATACACGATCATGGCGCTACCGTCTTCCCAGGGCAAGACGACCTCGGATGGGAAGGATGCGAACAAGCAGTCCAAAGACAGTAGATATTCTGTGTGCTGGGAATATGTCGGTGCGTCAATCTTATAGAAGTATACCCCCTGTCAATCGTTACAGATCATAATAGCCTGGTGGGATCATGACTTGATTTACTATACTACCTATATGTGATGCCTTATCCTACCAATGTCCAAAATCGTAATAACAGTCATTCCTTGTCTTTGACCCAATTCCCAGCCATAATGCGTAAATACCAAACCCCTGCCATTAGCGCATAGGTATAACCAAAAGAAGCACGACAGATATACAATGTCGTGACTCGATAACAATCATCCAATAATGTCGTTCACCACGTCTTGCAACACAGGCCGATTTCCAAGAACCTTGCTGCCACTCATGAGCTTCGCACCTCTCTTCGCCGGCTTTTTGAGTCCCCCTGGTGTCTGGCGATCGTGAAGTGGACTCAGAGCATTGCGTTTTGTCGTCGTTCGAGGCGTCCCAGAACCCCTTTGTGGGCTGGGCACTTTTCGAGGAGAATGGAGTTGCGTCTGTTGGGGATTGTCGGACTCAAAAACGTGGCTCTCAATGGCTCCCTTCGGCAAGTCATAAACCCACCCACGCCCTTCGACGAGCTTCACATATTTTGCCAACAGCTCATTGCCGTCCCGGAGGGTTCTCTTGCTCCCGACTACAAGGAGCTTGGTACGTGCTCGGGTGAAAGCAACATTGACTCTCCTCCAGTCACGTAGTAGGTCGCCCACATTGTTATCAGAGTTGCTTCGCACGCAGCTCAATATCACAACCTCTTTGTCTCGCCCCTGGAATTTATCTGCCGTATGCATCTCGAGCTCGGGCAGATGATGGCGGAGATTCTGTTTCAGGAGCGAGAGCTGGCTGCGGTAGAATGTGATAACCCCAATGCTGCGCGCTGGCACACCACATGAGATGAATGCCTCCACGAGTTGGGAGCAGAGGGTTGCCTCGGTTGGATTCACAATTCGTGACCCGTTAGCCACATCCACCGCTGGTGTACCAAGCGTATCCGTATTGACCAGACGAGTTTTAGCTGACGGGTCCAGCAGGTCTTGTAGCCAACAGCGATGACCCGGGCCTAGGCAAAGTTCCCGTTGACCGGGTATCTCCTCGAACTTATCCGCGTGATGTTGTTTGAGACCTGGGAGATTGGGCAGCTTCAGAGACCGTTCTGCAACCTCCAAAGTGCCACATTTCAGTTTGCCGGAGTAGATCAAGTTGTTTGAGAGAAGCATGATTTCTTCACACATCCGATACTGATGCTCGAGATTGACGACCGATTCGGGGTGGGAGTCTGACAGCAGCTTGAAAAGACTAACGTCGAGGCCTCCTTCCTGAGCTTCTTTGTTTTGTACCAGGGGCGGCAATTGATAGTGATCGCCGACAAGGATGAACGTTTGCGCCATTCGAATGGGCCCAAGACACACCGGGAGAGTGATCTGAGACGCCTCGTCCACGATACAATAATCGAATATGCGTTGACTGAAGATGTTGTGGTTGACTCCGAGACACGTCGTTGCAACGACCTGCGAATCTTCATACACGGTTTTCAGTTCCTCCATCGTTTGCTTGGGGGTGGCTGCTAGATCCGCAAATTGCTGAATCTCGGGGTGGACTTTGGTGGCCGCCCCGATTCGCAGAATCCTTATATTGTCGTCACGGATTTTTAGAAGGATGTTGTCGACGGCCGTATGTGTATATGAGGTCAAAAGCACACTTTTTCCCTGTGACACCAATGCGCGAATGATGTGAGAGATGGTGGTTGTTTTCCCGGTTCCAGGCATGCCCAATACTAAGGCATAGTCTCTGGCACTCATTACTTTATCAATGGCTCGTGTTTGATCCACATTCAGGTTCGCGCCATCAGATCCAGGAATCGCGGGAGACTTCGATGCAGGCTTGAATCTCGGTGCTTCGCCTTCAATGATTAGCCGCCTTAGATTTTTGGCTTGGAATAGATCCCTCTCCATCATGGAGACAAGGTTGTTTCGAACAGTGGCCATGCCATTGCTGAACTCGTCCTTGTCTAATCGGTAAACAGTCTGTTCTTCTGGCTCGAGGGGTAGATTGGATGACGTGATATCATCGCTGATCTCCATAATACCCCTGAAGGTCTGATTGTTTCGAGCATTGAAACCTTCCGCCTTTGTTCTAGCGTTGTGAAGCCTCCGATCCACTGCAACAGTGATGCGTCTGGGACTGACCTGCACAACATACCCATTTGCAAGAGCGAAGTGGCCTTCCTCGTCTGAGATCACAATAGGTTCTCCCACTGTAAGCTGTGATTCAGTAAAGGAGAACGAAGGGGTCGCTTGCTTCTTGACAAACGTGTAGCGGTAGCGGTTAATTTTTATCCCGTCTTTGTCCTCATAACCTGATCCGGGCTCGATAACAACATTGCCAAAGCATCGACCAAGGGCCTCGCGTTCGCTGCTGAGTAGTGTCCACAGCTCTCGCTTGAACCTCATCATGCTCTGCTCTTCCTTGGTGAGCAAATTATCCCACTTTTGGAAGAAGTCTCGATGCTGTACGTTCAAGTGGTCCATGGCGTTCACGAAATCGTCTCCAAGGCCGCTAGTTTCGCCATCACCGTCATCAGCAAGCTTGTGGTAGATGAAGCAAGGCGTTTTTGAATAACATTTGTTGCACATAGAGGACCTTTTGAGCATCGGCGGCAAGTGTGTCCTTTCTCGCATATATCCAGCGAGACGATTGCGTGCGTGGATCATCTGAAGAAGCTCATGCCGGATACCTCTTATCCGAAAGATTTTCGAAGTCTCCACATAATACAGCAGCCCAAATGTAACATCCACATCTAACATAACATTGCTCGTTAGCGCATAGCCCGACTGCTTAATTGGGAATTCAAGTCTTACCATAACGGTCGGAAAGCAACAGGGTATAAAGAGCTGTCTGGGCTCTATGAGCATGGTTCGTGTCCCTGTTCCCAGTCTTGAGCTCCAGAGGTACAACTAGATTCTTCTCGCTTTCGCCATCATGACAAGCAACCTGTACTGTAGCATCGATATTTCCCTTGAGACCGTACATGGGTGACCAGATATGTTCTTCAACTTCGAGGAGCTTGTTTATGCTCAAACGCATCTTAGAGCTGTTTCGGTCCTCGACAAGAGACTCATTCTGCGCAGAATGTTAAACTCAAGCGTTCATTAAATGTCATCACTGATTGACTTACACTAGGCTTTGATCTGAGAAAGAGTTCCGCCCAAGATTTGAGTGCTGGGATTTTGCTCATCACATAATCGACAGCTTCGGGAATGCTCATGTGGATCAAATAAATCTCCTCGATGTGTTTCACTGCGACGGACTCAGTCATAGTCCTCAATGTAGTCATGTCCCACTGATTTAGCTTCAGTGCCTCCTGGAAGATTTCATGAAAAATGTTGCCAAAGACTTGTGGTTTTCCCAGATCACCGCTGTTCTTCTTGATACGGTCCTGGAGGACAGCCCGGCGTTGGCAGCCTATGGAGTCTGCCACCACAGTTGCGGACACCAGGTGATCCGGGTGGAGGATTATCATGTTGTGTGAATCATTGACGACACATTGGCCTGCAGTATCGAAATCACCAATCAGGTGGATATAGAGGTCTTTACTGCAAGGAGTGTCAAACCACGACTCCCGTAGGATGACAACCTTTTTGAGCTTGCTTCTCTCGTCTTGGACTAACAGCACCTGCGGTACCATGCACATTAGCCAAAGCAAATAGGTCGTAGGGTTTATATGGAGCAGACCTGTTCTGGTTGTACGCGGCCTTTTTCGGTCGTATAGGTGGATTCCGCAATATCAAGAATGAGGTACCGCTTGATGGCTTGTCGGCCATTTATTGTCTATGTTAAATATGCTTAGCGAATATCTAACAATACCCACTAAGGGTGACAAACATGGTTTGACCCATCTGTGCCTGCCTGCAGCATAGATTGCTCGATAGCATCCAGGTCCAGATCGCCATCGTCGAATTCATTGGATGACACGTCCTTTGAATCCTCCAGCACTTGAAGGAGAGGTCCCTCTTGATTGAACACGGTATTCGCATCGGCTCTAAGAATTGGCTTTCCTGCAGCCATACTATCCTTTGGAGCTGATCTGCGTAACCTATTGCTCGGCGTTGCATCACACGCAGCGAGAAGGTCTTCAATGTTATCTGAGAAGTCATCGAATTCATCGTCAAACTCATCAGCATCACTTGAGTCGATTATTTTCTGTTCTGTATTTCTTGATCCAAGTTCGTTTGTACCAGAATTTAGATCAATGCCACCATGACCAGGTTTGGCAGCAAACCCTTTATATCCAGATTCGGGATGGCTATTTTGTCGACTATTATCCAAGAACGGGTCCTCTGAAGCCTCAGCGAGCTCAAGGAAACCTTGATCTAGGTCGTCATCACCATAATCAGACGAGGTCTCCAACATCGCATCGCAACTCTCAGTGATTTGGTGGCCGTTTACTTCGACCTCCTGCGACCGAGAATGATGCGTGCTTTCACCATTCACCAGGGGTTTCGCTTGATCTAGTAGACTGATTTTGGATACTGGCGCCGGAGACCGATCTGACGTATGTGGCTGAGGCCTCCGGAGGCTCTTCTCAATTGTTTCGACTAGCTGGTTGATTTTGGAGGTGTCAACCTTCCCCGAGTCCACAAAATTGCTTCTCGATCGAGCGAAGATGCCTCGACCACTGCGGACTTTCTCTCCATCAATTTTTCGCCGCTTTGGCTTTGAGCTGGGCCACTCGGCATTGCAGCTATTAGAGCGGCGCAGCCCAGAAGAATCCTGTCCTGTCCTTGCTGACATAGGAGTATGAGGCGAAGAAGAAAGAAGATTTGCAAAGCGAGGTTGTGGCAGATCACGCCTGCCATTGTCAGTCACCTTCCCCACGTAATTATTCCAGAGGTCTGCAGCGAGATCATTTTGGGGAGTTTTGAGGGCTGTCTGGAAGGATTGTAGATCGAAAGTCTCCTTCTGGGCACTCTTGGAATTCCCAGCCAAAGGCGAACTCGTCGGTGACGAGCTATGTCGACGCTTTCTTCCCGTCATCGCCGGTGTTTGAGCTCCCGTGTCCGGATTTGAGCTCGGGGGAACATGCTGCCAGATGACATAGTCTTCTGGTGTGACTTGCGGCCCTGGGTCTCGAAGGAGGGCATCTTCAGTGTTTCCAATAAGGTCGGCCAAGGGAATGCGATTCGCTGGTGTTTGGGGGCATTCTTTCGTCGGTTTTGACTGTGGTGGTTCTGCAGCGGGCTCTTGTTTTAAGGAATCAGAAGGCATCGTGTGCACAACACCATTTAGCCATGAAGTCTGGTTTTCCTTGTCGTTATGATTCGCATTCTGGATTGCCTTCGATGATGGCTTCTCGGGCTCCGGTTCGTCTGTGGCCTTATATCTAAACGCATTGAGTTTCGATCGCGAATTGGAGGAGATCGGATAAGATTTCGAAGATTGATTCGTGACATTCATGATTTATAGTGGATGAGAATAACAGAGCATCTCGATGAGAGAGCTGTATGAATTATGCTGTGAGTAATGCGAGTGACATCGCCGGAATCTTGGATAGCGAGCACTTACTGATGAGATGAGAACGCGAAGCAGACACGACAGGACAAATGGAGATCGGAGAATAAGAAATTCCAAAAATATGTGACATTCAGGTCGTGGTTCGAAGGGAGGGGTTCCATTGAGGTTGGAGCATGCAATTACCATGCAGCGATGCGACAAGGAGCGTCCGGACGCGTCGTCGCGCGTCGGGCGTTCCTGCCTCAGGCAAGAAATGCATATACCCAAGTAGGTAAATATTGGTGCCTGCAATCTCAGGCCGAAAGGCGGCGGAGGAAGACACACCCGATTGGGACTAGCGCGATGACTCCGACTCCAGCCCGTTCGGCCTTTTGCGGCTTCTGAACATCAACCACTATTCATCTCGTCACCCCTCCACTCTGTCACTTCCCGCGGCGCCAGCAATCGCAGTCAGATTCGAAATTGTTCAATTGAGCCCGCTGCTCCAGTCGCCGGCTAAAGGATTCTTTAGAACGGCCTCCTTGTTCCTCCGCCCTTGCCGTCCTATATCAGACAGGGGCCTCTCAACCCGCCACCGCCTGTCTCGTTCAGACCCGACAGAACTAGGACTTCGAAGTTAAATCTCGTCCTTCACATATTCACAATGTCTGCCCGACCCCTTTCGCAGTGCCTCCGCGCCCGCGCCCTTTTCCGCCAGCCCCAGAACGTGCAGGGCTTTTCGACCCGAAGCAACCTCCGCGCCGCTGATCACGGTGATCACTATGATCCTCCTACTGGATATCTTTTCGGTATCAAGCCCGGCCAGAAATACGTGAAGGAGGGCTGGGAGAACCTGTGGTACTACGGATTTATCGGTAGTCTGCTCGTTGCTGGAGTCGCATACGTTTTCAAGCCAGACACCTCGTATGTTCATCCCCTTAGTTGCCGCTGGTCCCGGTGAAACCCCCCAAATACGCGAATACTAACACAGTAGTAGGATACAAACATGGGCTCTGGAGGAAGCCCGGCGGAGACTGGAGGCTGAGGGTATCCTGGAGGATCCTGACAAGCAGCGCAAGTAAACGCCTGGTCCGGGGTTTTTGTTCACTGTACATAGAGTGATCGGACATTTCAAAACGCTTTCGGATGATAGGTTGTGTCTGTGCCAGTATATAGGACTTGCTGGCCCTGATTTAGACAGACAGGTCTTCTTATTCTATTTCCTTTGTTTCCAGTTCCTGCGTGTACTGTATCAAGTTTACGTATATCTCCGTATTATTCCACCTGTTCGATCCAAAGAGCGATGAAAGAAGGACAAATAAAGTCTTAACCCATAGAGCATATGCGATCCATGCAGTTGAAAAGCATATCTGATCTAAAGGCAGCAACCCAGCAAGCATATACCCCTGTCCTTAGATTTCTGGATATATGTCTGTCCTTCTCAAAAGAGGCATCTCACGCCTGACCTTCTCAAGAAGATCGTAATCTAGATCAGCGACTGCAATTTCCGGTTCTTCATAACCATCACCCAATTGAGCCACAATCTCTCCCCACGGATTCGCGATAAGTGAATGGCCATAACTCCGTCTCTTTTCGTTGTGAGGCCCAGCCTGTGCTGCAGCAATAACATAAGACTGAGTTTCAATGGCTCTGGCACGTAACAAGGTTTCCCAATGTGCCTTTCCCGTTGGGATTGTGAACGCTGATGGATATGTGATGATCTGGGCATCTTGTCGCCGTAACGATAAGCTGATTTCTGGGAAACGTAGCTACCGAGTAGACATCCATGTTAGTTGTACTTTCCTTTCTTCATGGGAATTCCCTTGAAGCTCACGTCAAAGCAGATGGCGAGACCAACACGTCCCACTGGAGTATCGAATGGGCGCAGGATTTCCATCCCCTTCTCGACGCTCCTTTGACGTCAAGTTAGCACGGCGGCGTGTGATCATTCTTGGATACAGTCAAGTCACCAACGTACGCGCTCTCTTTTAGGACAGGACCGCCTTTTATGTCCACATCAAATAAATGCACCTTTTGGTAGCGCTGAGTAATAACGCCTTTCTCGTTGATCCAGACGAGAGTGTTCTTGATCCTGCCATCAGGCGCGGGCTCATGAATGCCGACGTTGATGTGCAAGTTTCCCTGCTGAGCCTCTCGCTGCAATCCCAATACAAACTCACTATCCTGCACAGGACGTGCTAGAGAGATGCTCTCTGCGGGAGAGGAGGCAATATAATCCGACGCCTCGGGAAGGAACAACGCCTAAGGAGGTGTGAGCGAGACAGTTGGTGGTCTTTAGACACAACGAGGCCTATCGAGGTTACTGTACTTTAGCACCAGCCGCAACTGCTTTGCGCGCCAATGTTTGGCACTGGGCCAGATTGGCCGCCATATTCGCCGTCGAGCATAGCTGACCCACTGCCTGTTGGTGTGTTAGTGCATGTTCACTGACATACAGAGCCTGAATTTGGGATTCATACGACTCTAGCCATTTATACTGCTATTTGTATCTTATCAGGCAATAGAGAGAATGCAAGACGTCTTTGCAGAGAGGGGGAGATAGAGAAGAGCTCGGCATTGATGCTTACTTCGGACTGTCGGCAGCCTTTCCCGATTCGGACGGTTATCTCGACTCCAATTCAGCACGCGGGACCGCAAGCTAGAAAACGTCACTGACTACACCACCAGCCCCGGAAATCAACGCGCTCAGAATCGTGAGCTGACCTGCGAAAAGCAAGGTCATCATCCGGGCAAGATGAAAAGTCTACGACGGGATCTTTCGACAGATCCGCACGCCGCAAATGTCACCAGCAAAATCTTTGTCCGGTCCACGAAAAGTGGAAAGGTTCAAAAGATTGTTCGAGAGCTTTACTTGAGACAGGACATTCCTTGTTCATCCAAGCTATGCTCGATCTGCCCATCTGTTGCGCCCACAGATGCAAATGGAAACAGTAAGGCTTGTCCAGCTCTGTCGACGTTGCCTGTCGCTAATGTGAAATAGTTGCGCCGTTCGTCCTTTCGGACCAACCTGCTGGCACAACGGCCTTCCCCCGCGGCCATTACCTCGTCCCCGATACGAATGCGCTGTTAAATGGAATGGACCTGTTTGAACACACTGGAGCCTTCTACGACGTGGTCATCCTTCAGACCGTTCTCGAAGAACTTAAGAACCAGTCGCTGCCCCTCTACAATCGCCTGCTTTCCTTAATTAAGACCGACGAAAAACGCTTCTACCTATTCTTCAACGAATTTCGGCTAGAGACTCATGTTCGGAGAAACCCAGACGAATCGATCAATGATCGGAATGATCGCGCCGTTCGCGCCGTTGCGAAATGGTACACCGAGCACCTCCGAGCGGCGGCGAAGAGGGGAAAGAAGGAGAAGAACCTACCAACCATTGTCGTGCTTACAGATGATAAAGAAAATTTGCGAAAGGCAAAGGAGGAGGGTGTGACGGCCCTGTCGCTGTCGGATTATGTTTCCGGCCTCGAGGATTCGGACAGACTGCTCGACATGATTAACGAGTCAAGGGAAGCAAGAGAAGCAAAGGGCGCTCGTGGGGAACTCTTCTACCCCGAATACTACACCATGTCGAAGATCATGACTGGCCTGAGGGCTGGTACGCTACATCAGGGTGTGTTCAACGTGTCGCCTTACAACTACCTGGAAGGTTCTGTCAGTGTTGCGGCATTCGACAAACCGCTGATTATTTTGGGCCGTGAAAACAGCAACCGCGCCATCTCTGGGGATGTTGTGGTGATCGAAGTCTTACCCAAAGACCAGTGGAAGGCGCCTTCGACCAAGATTGTCGAAGAAGAGGCCGTGACAAAGAACGACAACCCGGAAAGTGAAGACACGGAAACTGTGGTGACAGAAAGGGAACGGAAGGCGCTTCAAGAAGAAGTCAAGAAGGCGCATGGAAAGAACTCTGAGGGTAAACCCCAGCCAACGGCTAAAGTTGTCGGTGTCGTGAAAAGAAATTGGCGGCAGTACGTCGGGCATGTTGACTCCGGCTCAACAGGTGCGCAGGGTACCTCCGGACGACGACAACAGACGGTCTTTGTTTTGCCCATGGATAAACGTGTGCCGAAGATCAGAGTCCGGACTCGTCAAGCTGCCGACCTTCTGGGACAGCGGATTTTGGTTACTATTGATGCCTGGGATCGTGATTCCAGATACCCTACCGGGCACTTCATTCGCTCACTCGGAGAGCTGGAGACCAAGGGCGCCGAAACAGAAGCCTTGTTGCTGGAGTATGATGTGCAGTACAAGCCCTTCCCCAAGGCAGTCTTGGACTGCCTTCCTCCAGAGGGCCATGACTGGAGAGTTCCAGCTAGCAAGGACAATGTTGGCTGGAAGGGACGGAGAGATCTCCGTGATCTTCTCATTTGCAGCATTGACCCTCCTGGCTGTCAGGATATTGATGATGCTCTGCACGCACGCCCGCTGCCGAATGGTAACTTTGAAGTTGGTGTTCACATTGCTGACGTATCGCACTTCGTTAAGCCCAACAATGCTATGGATCTCGAAGCCAGCCTTCGCGGAACAACAGTCTACTTGGTGGACAAGCGTATCGATATGCTTCCGCATCTTCTTGGAACGGACCTTTGTTCTCTGAAGCCTTACGTGGAACGGTATGCTTTCTCTGTGCTCTGGGAAATGACTCCCAACGCGGAGGTAGTCTCTGCTGATTTCACGAAATCTGTCATTCGTTCCCGGGAAGCTTTCAGTTATGAGCAGGCTCAGAAGCGCATCGACGACCCCTCCCAAAAGGATGAATTAACAGAGAGCATGCGCACTTTGCTGCGGTTCTCCAAGATACTTCGCCAGAAGCGTATGGACGCCGGAGCCTTGAACCTGGCTTCCCCCGAGGTCCGCATCGAAGCCGACAACGACGAGGTTGGAGATCCCCTGACCGATGTGAAGACGAAGGCTATGCTGGAGACGAATAGCCTGGTCGAGGAATTCATGCTTCACGCCAATATTACTGTCGCATCGAAGATCTACAGCACTTTCTCGCAGACCGCTCTGCTACGACGTCACGCCACACCCCCGCCCCAGAACTTCGAGGAGCTCACGAATCAGCTGTCTAAGAAGCGGAATATGAGGCTCGATGTATCCAGCTCCGGCGCGCTGGCTGATTCGCTCGATCGTTGCGTCGACGAGGCCAATCCCTTCTTCAACACGTTGGTCCGTATTCTTGCCACTCGGTGCATGACGTCTGCAGAGTATTTCTGCGCAGGTGCGCATGGCGAGTCAGAGTTCCGCCACTACGGATTGGCCTCTCCGATCTATACCCACTTCACCTCTCCGATTCGACGATACGCAGATCTGTTAGTGCACAGGCAACTTGCGTCCGCCATTGGATACGAAGGCGAGGACGGACGCGCGCCAGTCGAAGGCGTCATGACGCGGAATCGACTGGAAGACATCTGCCGCAATATCAACTACCGCCACCGCAACGCCCAGTTTGCCGGTCGTGCCAGCATCGAGTACTACGTCGGCCAGGCACTCAAGGCACGTGGCGAGAAGGTGTCGGCCGACGGAGTGGACGGCGGGATTGAAGAGGAAGGCTATGTGATGCGTGTTTTTGAAAACGGAGTGGTTGTCTTTGTGCCCCGTTTCGGAATCGAAGGTGTGGTCCGTCTGGAAGATTTCGTTCTCCCCGGGGACTCGGCGCTGAAGTCCGTGGAGGAAAGACGCGAGCTCGTGATCCGCCGCGAGAGTGACTTTGACAACGAGGAGTACACTCTTCACGTCTCAGACAAGGGACAGACCGACAAATCCCGGGGCTTGACCGTGGAACTTTTCCAGAAGGTCAAGGTCAATGTGAGCTCTGTGAAGGAAGAGAGCGGACGGGGCGCAGGAAAGAGACGGGTGCGGATCCTGGTACTGGGGGGTCAGAAATAAGCTGGAAGAAAAGTTTTGAATTACGACATTCGATGTGAATAAACATGGCGTCTAGGACTATAGGGTTACCACTATACGAGGCTGTTCAGAGGACGTTAATTAGAAGCATATGCACGTTGTGTTCCTGGCGTCGCATTCCACCGAGTAACAACGTATTACCTATATACTAGAACTATGCATGTTTGTCTATCATACTTTTCGGAGAGCCACCATGCTGCGCAAGAGCGCCATTACAGACGCAGTCTGGCCGGAGTCGGTACTCGGCAGCGGAGGAGCCGCAGTTGCTTGCGTATTCTTTTCGTCTCCGGCAACAGGAGCATTCTCTTCCGCAGCGTCGTTCCTCACACCATTGTCTGCGCTAGCAGACACCGTCGTCTGCTCCGTTCGGACCAGATCCTGCACCTTCCAGCCTCGGACCAGCCAGAGACACAGCGAGCCGCCTATGTACATGAATCCCGTGAACAGCTGGACTCTCAGGTAAATCGAACTGGGCGTGCTGTAGTCGCGCAGAAGCAGAGCAATGGCCTCCGAGACGGTCGTCGGCGCCACCAGAATAATCCAGTTGATGCTAAGCCCCATGGGCAGATCTCTCAGTCCGAGAATCTCGGCCAGCACAGGTGTCACCGTCGCCCAGTACGTGCCGGCGACCGTTCCCACCAGCACGGCGAAGAAGCACACGACGCCCATGCTGCGGGCAAACACCCAGATGACGAGGCAGAACAGGCCGCAGCAGAACGACAGGAACGTGGCGACGTTGATGCGGCCGAGCTTATCGCTGAACATGCCGACGAACGGGCGGCCCAGGCCCTGGCCCAGGTTGAGCAGGGCGCTGACGATGCTGCCCTGGTGGGAGGACAGGCCGATGGAGAGGGCGAAGTTGGCCAGGCTAAAGAGCAGGGCGACGTAGCCCAGCATGCTGAGCACGCCCCAGCCGAGAAACAGCAGGAACTCGGACCGCCTGAGCAACGGCAGATGGAAGGCCTTGTAGCGGCTGCCGACGTGCTTGTTGCGGTCGCGCAGGAGGTTCGCGCACACCAGGTTTACGACGCAGGCGATGATGCCCAGGATGCGAAAGGCCCAGCTGAGGCCCAGACGCGGGATCATGGCGCCCACTGCGAGTGAGTAGATCAGACCGCCCAGGCCGGAGCCGGCGGCGTTGATGCCCATGGCGAGCCCTCTGCGGCGCTGGAACCACTGCGGGGTGATGCCTACGCTGCCGACGAACATGAAGCCCATGCCCCAGCCGAAGCAGACGCCTTGGCTGAGGAAGATGTGCCATCGTTGGGTGGCGAAGGAGGATCCGATCAGGGAGAGGGTTTCGAAAAAGACGCCCAGATTCAGGACCAGTCGGGTCCCGAAGACGTGGATCATATGTGTGGCTAGCGGGGCGACTAGGAGAGCACACGAGATGCTCAGGCCGCCGGTGAAGGCATAGGAGAGGGCTGAGGTGTTGGGGAAGACGTCGTGGGAGAGATACCACGATAGAAAGACGCCATAACTCTGGGACGGTGGTCAGTCTTGCGTCTCTGTCAAGAAGATAGTATGTGGTGTACTGACACTGTTGATTCCCCAGGTGTGGGCATTAATCCAAAAGACACAGGCAACGCACACCCAGCCATAGCCTCCGTCTGGAGGCACATCCTGCGCATATTTAGCCTCCAAGTCTTCCGACTCGGCACCTTGATGCTGCTCTATCTGCGACGCAGGATCTCCTTGTCTGCGGGAAGAGATGCGAGACGGGGGAGATGGCTCATAATCTCGCGAACGGGTGATATCGATAGGCGTATGATCTGCCATTTGCAATTCTGCGAGGAGATGATGCTATTGTCGACGAACGGACGAATCTATGGCGTCGGCTAAGGCCGCCACGAGTGTCTGATAGGGTTTGGCTAACGCAAAAAAGACATAAACTTCACATTGGAGGATCAGAAGAAAGCGATGTATACGAGAGAGTGTCTGAAGAAGACGGGGATTAAAGAGAAAAAACCGCCATGGATAATAATCTGATCCGACTAACTACACCGTTCTAGGGAATCCTTGGCCGCATGATGTCGGCGATGACTCCGACGCCAACCAAGGGTCATTATTGGGCTAGTGGCCCGGGGAGGAGCAGACTAGCACCGCGCGAGGATGCCGAGTCAACCGATGCGGAGATGAGGAGTTGGAGACGAGGACCGAGGGTAATGTGGAGAATGGGGTAGATATAGGTACGTATGTACATACGTATGTAGAGGGATTGATTTCTTCCATGAAAGGATACCTACGGGAAGATATAGTATACTCCTTCGGGACAACAATGCATCGGAAAGAACTCCTGCCAACCACGTGTGCTGTCCCACATATTCTCCGGCATTTTCCTCTAGGAGAGTACATCTGTCTTTGTGCTAACTCAGTGCTAGAGAGATGTCTCATAACTAATGATGGAACAAGAGCAATACATTCCTCATGGAACATCAGAACATCAGAACATCAGAGATAGTTAGAGAGAGTTAACTAGGGCTTAGGGCATGCTGAGTCAGTGAGATCCCCGCGTTGCCTCGCGACGGGCGACTATTCCCGATGGGGAAGTTTGGCTGGTTTGCAACGCTTGTTCTTGTTGTGATTTCCCCTCATTGAGCACTCCGTCCCTTATCAGTGAACTGCTCCGTACAGAGTACTATCGCGTTGTCCAGACAATCATCCCAACCCACTCTCTTCTTCTTCAGCTCGCTCACTAACAGTCTCAAGTCTCACTAGTCAGTGGATCGGAAATCGCCAGATCTCTCTAGCTCATTCCACCCTTGTTCCACTCCCAGCCACCCTCGGCCCCTTCATTGGCCCGTATTGGCCTTCGGACACTGACTTCATAGCTTGTCCAACTCATCAATTGTCCCTCGATGTTTTCACCGCCATCGTCGACCCTCTCTAGCCCTCTGTCTCCAGCTATAAATCATGCATAGACCCCATCTCCATCACCACAAGGCCAAAGACGGCCAACGGAAGGTGACGCCTCCCGGTCCTACATACATGTCCAGTGATCAGATCGGTAAGTTTGACGCTCTGTCCACGCTGAGTCATGGCATTCTTCCGTGACAAAGCCGTTGGTGGAGTGACCAACTAGCGGTGTATATGCTCTCGATCTGACCTGTTGTTTTCTTCTTCGCCTCGTAGCGAACTATCTGAAGGACCTGCGGACAAATCGTCCGACTCGTCCAGGGGGTTCGCGGCCTCTTCCCCCGAAGGCTTCCCAGTCAACCCCCAATACGCACCAGGACCTCCCACCACGAGCGGCATCCGCCATGTCGACATACGGGCACGAGCGAGTCCCATCTGCGGCACCCGCAGCTGAGATCGAACGTCCACGTGCAACCAGCGCCCTGTCGAACCACCGCCCGATGTCATTTCGCGGATCCATAGGTAGCTCCGCCGGGCGTCCTCTCGTCCAAGAGCCCAGGGCGATCCCTGGTCGACAGGCTGTCTCTCCCACTCGAAGCTTCTCTCGTCCCAGCCCCCCGTCACCGAACGCGTTATATCGGGAGAGTGCGCAACGGCGAAAGGAAAAGGAGGAGGCCCGCTCCTTGCGTGACGCGTTGCAGGAGATGGATCTACAAGACGACATCCGCCTTCATAACGCGGCCCAGGATGAGGCAACGGAGCTAGTTTGGATGCACCTGAACCCTGGTGTTCCTTACAAGAACCCGTACGCGCCTTACCGTAATCCCGATATGGAAAAGCTCCGTCAGAGCCCCGAAAAGAGTAGCCATTCACATACCAAGAGTCTAGGGTCTTCCGGCTCTCAACGTGAGAGTCATCTCCCGGTATTCAAACGATTCTCAACGGGTCAGAGCGGTGGAGGTAGCCCGGTGGAAAAGCCGGCGCATCACGAACAGCAGACGTCTCCTGGGAAGGATGACACAAGTCCCAGGAAACAGGAATCTCTGCGGAGAAAAGTGAACTTCGCCTTGCCCAGGGAGGACACCCATAGGAGTACTAAGGACGACTGTGGGCTGGGCCTGACCAATGTCGGGACCGACCTTCCCAAAAATATCTTCAGGAACCCAACCGATCAGATATACGAAGAACCCAAGGACTCTCCAAAAGAAGAGGACGACCGTCCGCTGTTCTCTAGGTCCGATTCGTCGGCCTTGAGATCGCGACCGCGCAATATTCTGCGAGGTTCACGGCCTCTCCCAGCGCGATCTGGGAATTCCATATATGACAAACTCTCCCGTTTTGAAATTCACAAAAACCCACCAAGCCAGTCGAGAGACCCCGGGTACACAACGAACGATACCTTTTCCCAGCCAAAGGTTGCAGAGGAAGAACCCCTGCCGACGAAAGATGGCGTCGAGATACGCAGCGATGATATCCGGGCCGCTACAAGCAAGAAATTGAAAGATCGGAGTACTAAATTACCCATGCCAACCGCCGTCAGCGATCGAGCTGGCCGGCCGATCGTGAGTTTCGACCCCCAGTGGAAACCCGCTGAGGCAGAATCACCCCCCAAGCGTCAATCGGCGCCTCAGCCGCCGCCTGCACCTCCGGCGCCGACTATCGAGGTCTCGGAGGCGGCGCCTATTCCTGTCATTAACCTCCCGGATGACAAGGAACCTACTATCTCTGAGATGGAGGAATCCTCACGAGATCAAACAAGAAACCAGCCTCTGCCAGCTCAGCAGAGGCACAGCCACCTATCTAACTCTTCCCCCAAGAAATCTAGGCCAGCTGTGACGGATCGCTGGCTATCAACCTATACTCGTTCTGGAGTCCCCACCGCGAAATGCGAATCTTGCTCGCTCCCCATTGCGGGGAGGATCGTCACGGCGGCGGGCTCGCGCTTTCACCCCGAATGCTTCGTGTGCCATCATTGCAACACTGCACTGGAATGTGTAGCTTTCTACGAAGAGCCGGAGGCGAAGCGAAATGAACGACTGGCAGACACTTCTCCAGATGATGAAGAGGCGCATTCGCTGCGGTTTTATTGCCATCTCGATTTTCACGAACTGTTCAGCCCTAGGTGTAAGAGCTGTAAAACACCCATTGAAGGAGAGGTGGTTGTGGCGTGTGGCGCTGAATGGCACGTCGGCCACTTCTTCTGTGCCGAGTGTGGTGATGTAAGATTCCCCCGGATATTCGAGTATGAGCCCGTGCTAACTCCATTTATAGCCTTTTGGTCACGATACCCCGTTTGTAGAGAAGGACGGGTTTGCCTGGTGTCTTCAGTGCCACTCCCGCCGCACCGCTCCGCGATGCCTGGGCTGTAAGAAGCCAGTGCTGGACGATGTGGTCATTAGCGCGGTTGGAGGGCAATGGCATGACGCCTGCTTTGTTTGTCATGAGTGTGGTGAAGGATTCGGGCCGGATGGCCGGTACTTTGTGCGCGAAGGCGAGCCCAAGAGGACAGCCAAGGGCCGTATCATTGGAGGGCCTGTCCAACTGGCCGTGTGTGTGAGATGTGAAGGCATCCGACTCAAGGCGTCGCCACGAACCTGATGGTCTTGAGTATGCTGACGAGATGTTTGACTAGCTGTGATTGACATGGTTGACTATGGCGAGGGTATACGGTACAAGCATTACATCGACTTTCTGCATCAGGTGCATATGTCGCAAGCGGGAGTTTGTCTGACTTATTGGGTTGTTGCTGGAAATTTGCATAGTCAGGAGCGGGTGTGGCCAGTTATGTGTATGATTCGAAATTGAATGACCTATTGCCTGTTTTGCTATTACACCCGCTTTAACACGTAGTTTACATACGGGTACCTAAGACCTTTGAATCTATTCATGCATGAGTTGTCGAATGGATATGACCGCTAGGAACGTTACCAACCCACCACCAATAAAGCAGAACTTTTCGATCAGGCATCATCAAGCCGGCCATTCGGGGTCCGCTTTCCGCCGGAACACAGCAACATACTTGTTCCCCTTATTCCTCGAGACCTTCTTCCCTTCTTCCGTCGCCTCGCGCATGACCTCCACACAAGGATCCTGCTGCAGCTCCTCGTCCGACACCCGCTCGAAGAGCTCTTTGATCCCATCCGCCCCATCATCACACGGCACAGCGCCGTCGACCTCCGGCTCCCGGAAATGCCTCAGAATCCAGTGATGGTACTCTTCCACATCGGTGATGGTGTACAGCAGGCCCCCGGGGCGCAGCGCATAGGCATATTCGGCGTTGAGCGTCTCGGAGATGATGCGCATTTTGTGCTTGCGTGCCTTGAAGTGCGGATCCGGGAAGCAGATGAAGATCTTGGACAGCTGGCCCCGGCCGAAGAAGTTCGGGAAGAACTTCATCGTGTTGCTGCGGATCGCCGAGATGTTCTGGAACCCGCCGGGGACCAGCGTCGTCGGCGCCTGTTGTTCCGAGGGCGTCGTTGAGTCTGGCGAGGCGGCTTCGCTGGGCGTCGGTGGTGCGGCGGGGGATTCAGGCGCGGCGTCGCTGCCGCCGCCGCCGGCGGATTTGAGTTTGAAGTGTCGTTGTTGGGTGCGGAGGGCTTGGATGCGTGTGTTGACGTAGTCGAGGACCTGGATGCGGATTTCCATTCCTGGTATGTATCGTCAATCCCGTCGTCTTTATTCGTCGTCTTTGCACCATACGTACCAACGATGAGGGTCTCAGGCAACAGCGGCGCCAGTCCAATCAACAGCCCGCCAAACCCACAGCCAATGTCGACGACCTCCACGTCCTTCAGCAGCTTCCTGAACCCGCCGAGGTTGGTCTGCGCGGGGTCCGGGTTCTCAAACGCAGGGTAATGCGAGGCCCAGTCCATGTGCGCTGGGCTCAACGGACTGATGCATGTCAGCCCTCGGGGAACGGGCGCTCGAACGGGAAGAGGGCCACGTACTATTTCAATTGATGGTCTGAAAACGGGTTCGCATGTGCGCGCTGGCGATAGAACTTCTTCTGCGGCAGTTGGAGCGCGGCGCCTGTATCGGCGCCGGATTGCGCGCGGGCAAGGGCTTCGACCGTTCGCTGGCGGTTTGCCTCACGCTTTCCGCGCTTGTTTCGGGAGTTGCCCATGCTGGATAATGTGCAATTGTAGGGAATGAGTATGGTTGAGTTGGGGTATAGACAGGAGAGGAGTTGGGGTTGGGAGGGTTGCGGGCGGAAATTTTTCGGCGGAGGAGCGTGCGGAGTCATCATCATCATCATCATCGCATCTTATCAGTCCTTCCCCTCTTCCGCCAACGACACTTCAACCACAAGTCTCCCCATCTTTTGATACACCTATAGACATCCTCACCATGAGCAGCACTCTTCTCTCGTCCGCACAACCCTTCGAATTTCCGCCCACCTACTCCTTCCCGCCGTTCTTCACCCCGCAACCCAACGCCGCAACGCGCCTCTCGCAGCTCCAGAAATGGTCCTCCCTCATCCAGGCCTGGTGTCGCCATCACCGGCTCTACCGCCTCTCCCTGGTGGAAGCGATCGAGTCGCCGCTGTTTTACAATGCGTCGCTGCGCAAACGGCTGTCACTGGCCGAGGCGCGGAATGTCATCGACTGGATGGCCAAGGGCGAAGACGGCGGCGGGAAGAGGGCAGAGTGGATCGACGGCGCGAACAAGACCATCGCCTGGATCTGGTGGCGGAGACCAGAGGAGTGGGCGAGTCTTGTTGCGGACTGGGTATGTCTCTCTTTTGTGAATCTGGGAAATGGAATATGGGCTGACTGTATCAGGTCGAGAATACCGGGCAGAAGAACGTGGTGCTTACCGTATATGAGTTGACACAAGGAGAAACGGCCATGTCACAAGGTATGTATACACTCGCCTACGGAACAGCTATCGGGTCAGGATGCTGACTCTCTAGAATGGCATGGTATGGACACGGACGCCATGCTTCGGTCTCTTAACGTCTTAGTCAAGAGAGGCAAGGCACAGGTCTTTGGTAATGAAGGCCAAGAAGGTGTCAAGTTCTTCTAGATTAATAGACGCTCAAACGCACTCATTCATCCCGCCAGCCCGGTATTGTCGCTGGGTCAACATCAGGCTGCAAGCAAAACCGCAATATGCCAATGTACAGCAATAAGAATCCTCACAAAAACAAAGAACACCGAGATATCACTCAATAAACCGACCGCTGCGGACGCTCCAGACACCAATCGCGATACAAATCATTCCTCCACCTGGTCGGCCATATCTTCGTTCAGCTCGTACCCTTCTGCGTTGCGCAGTTCCTGTGACATCGCAATATCAAGAAGCCAATCGACGCGGACAATTCGCGGTGTTTTGCCCATGCCTAGCGCCATCTGCCGGAATTTCGGCCAGGTCTTTATCTGATCCGGCATCACACTGCTCAGGAGGTACATTTCTTTCCGGCCAGGGTTCTCGTCAACCGAGCTGTCATCGTCACTCTCCTCGCGCTGCGACTGATACGACACGCGTCCCCGGAACAGCGAACAGTCTCCACCGTTTGCATCGACGATTGATTTAAACGCTTCGAACCCTCCGCGAATGGATTCGACGCAGTAGATATGATATCCTCGGAGAAGTTGATTCTTGTTCTTCTTGGCGTTGGCCTTGGCTTTTTCCAACGAGAACCCGAACCGCTTCTCGGCCGCTTCATCCTTGAGGATGAAATCGGCGGCATCTAACAGCTCGTTCTTCTTCAAGCAGGCAGTGACGTAGTCTGCGCGGATGATCATTGGTCCATAGGCTAGCCCATTGACGAACTTGGGGGTACGGAGGATAGATGGAGCCGCAAGGTGAGTACACTTGCGCGCATCCTGCACGACCTGAATACCAAGCTCGCGCAGTTGTCGCTGTCATTGTTAGCAACCAGCATGTACATATATAGAGTTCATCTGCACATACCTTGTCTGTATCTTCTCTTTTCAGGTTCCCGACCCACTTCTGGTAGCCTGTAATGAGAAGACGCATAACAACCGGTGGCTTTGACTTCTTCTGTCTCTTTGCCTCGATCGCCTCATCGTCCTCTTCCTCAGGCGACGCTGAACGCCGCTTCTTGCTGTTCTTGTCTAGAGTAATGCGGTCCTCGTCGGTCTTCCTTCGGCCGCCATAGATGACACCCCCTACACGTTTCATCTCTTTCTCGTATAGAGCAATATCCGGAGCGATCTCGTGCAGACGGGCGGCGGCAGCATCTTTCGACTTGCGGCTGCTTGTCGACGATGGCGTCTCATTCTCTTTGCCTTCGGACAAGAGCCTGGCACGAGCGGGAGTCTGTATATTCTTGTTGTCTGAGACTTTTCGTGATTTGTTGACAGCACGAGGTGTTTCGTTCGCCGGGGCTGTAACTTCACTATCAAGTCTGGGTGCCTTGTTCGACGACGCCTTCTTAGGGGCAGACTCCTTCTTATTTGTATGGTTCTTCTTCTTTTGCCTGCACGTCCCCGGTCGACATCTTCAGACCGATAGAAGATACTCTCCAGAACGGAACTTGTCCAAGCGCGTTTGACCGACGAACCTCGCTCGAGGTTGGTCCTCCGCGGAACAGTGCGTATAACCGTGGGTCGGAGGACCGGCTGCAGCTTCCACTTCGCATAGCTCTCCTCGAGGCCACAGGTGGTTGACAAACCCTGCAAACCCCATTCCTATGGCGGACGGTACATTTCGCGCTGTTGCCCATGGGCCGTCACCAAGTGGGTATTCTCTTCTCGGAGAGTCTTGGTACACTCTGCACCCGTGGCAGCAATCAGATTCTCCAAGTAGACTCGCGCTTCACCCACGTAGTTGGAGAGACTGATTTTGAGGCCTTTGAACCCAGGGATCCCTGTGCGGGAGACCGGGTAATGAAGCATCCGTCGGTAGGGGGAGGTCCACGTATTGTAAGTCATCAGATGGTACAGCCAGGAGAGGTTTCCGACGTCCTTGTTGAGTCTGGACGCGATGCGGTACGCGACTCCTTCTCGGTAGCGACAGATCAGGATATCCGCTTTCGCAACGTCTGAAACCACCGAACCTCCGCCTTCTTCAATGATCTCGGTGATGGAGTTGAGTAGGTGCGATCCAATCCCCAGGTCTGTCGAGAGCATGATCTGCTTGCCTGCGAAAACGTCGAGTTTAGGGCGCTTAAGAGGCGAGGTGACGGGGGTCGGCAGGCTTTTCGGTTCGGGAGTCGAGGCGCCAACAATATCCTTATTGTCTGAGGAGCGAATGGGTGCATCAGGAGCGGCGCGGAGGATCTCGGGGTCAGGAAGCGTATACGGGCGTTCATCGATTCGTCGTCCAAGTTTGAGGCAGTCGTCGAACCTAGCACACCGTGTTAACCAGCGCGATCGTGGTCGAAACTGGCGATACCTTGAATTAATCCAGCTTACCAATGAGGAAGGACAATTTTAATGTTCAACTTCCGCGAAAGGACGAGTCGGGCTTTGTCGGAGTTCGTTGTCAGATCCACCAGGTGCGTCACCGTCTGGTGCAGTCTCGACGTGTAGAGACCACCCTTTGCTACGACGCCGCCCAGAATCGCATCCTTATCACCTTCTGGGATATCTCCGCAGCAGACCACGACGTCGCTCAGAAATAGACGCGGATCGGGGCTGAACTGGCGTGGGTTGGCCAGCTTCCGTTTGGACAGCGAGGAATGCACCCATTGCGGTTTGACGACCGGAATCAGTGCATCATGGGCGGCTTCGAACGCGGGAAAGTCGATGGTCAGGGAGATGAGGTGTGTAAACTCCTCTAACTGAGGAAAGGTCGCGGGGGCTTCATAGATGACGGACTCTCCACCGTGACTCTCGAAGGTGGCCGCCAACTGATGAGCAGTAGACGCGGGCAGATCTTTAGAGCATATGATGCAGGCCTTGCACTGGTCGAATAGACGCAGCTCGTCGTGGGGGACAGCCATGGTGGTGGTCGTGGCCTGACTGTCTTGTTCTTATCGAGACTACACGAAATGCGACGCGCTGTGACGCGCTGCGGAAGACACCAGGTCACGTGTGGTGCACAGTGTCGGGGCATAATAATAGTGTTCGAGCGGCATAAAGTCCGGGGAAAAAAACAAGGCGAAGAAGCCTCGGCTCAGTCCGAGTCACGGCAACCATCGCCGCGAATGTTTCCCGGCCGCTGTGGGGGAAGGATAGTTAGAGTGGACTACAGTACATATTAAGAGCAGCCCCAGGTTTAATGCTCTGCTCCCCACACTCTCCCCCTTTCTCTCCTCACACAGTCGAGACACCATGTCGTCTTTCACGTCCGGCCCGTTTCGTGTGGTCGAACATACGGTCGAATGTCAACATATCCGCGAGTACCCTGGCGCTACCGCCAACACGCAGGAGGATGAGCTGCATCTTGCCGTGAAGCAGTATATTCCTCTCGACAACCCAAATCCACAGCCCGGAGATGTCACTATTCTAGCGGCACACGCTAACGGCTTCCCAAAAGTACGATGGTTGCAGCTGTGCCCCAATTGACTACATGGCGACTAATTACCTGTGGAATAGGAACTATACGAGCCGCTCTGGGAAGAACTGTATGCCCGCTCCAAGGCCAACGGGTTCCGGATTCGGAGCATCTGGATGGCAGATGTTGCGCACCAGGGACAGAGTAGCGTGCTCAACGAGGATCTACTGGGGAATGATCGTACGTATCCATTCATGAGGACGAAGCCCTATGCCCGTACTGACTTCTAACAGCCAGCTGGTTCGATCACCCCCGAGACCTCCTCCATCTAGTCAATGTCAAGCGCAAGGAAATGCCCCGGCCCATCATCGGAATTGGTCACAGTATGGGTGGCGCGCATCTGTAAGTACCTATTCGTCCCCGCTGCAAACCCGTCTGGCCCCTCTCTAACTGTCCTTACACATCAGCGCCCAATTGTGCTTGATCCACCCCCGTCTCATCCACACACTCGTCCTCTTGGACCCAGTGATCCAACGACAGACGACACAGCTCGATCCGCTCGAGGTCGCCAAGCAGAAACTCGTCATCGCTAAAACCACCCAGCTTTCCACCTACCGCCGAGACCTCTGGCCTTCGCGCAAGGCCGCCGAGGACGGTTTCAAGCGCAACCCATTCTACCAGGCCTGGGATCCGCGCGTGCTCGACCGCTGGGTGAAGTACGGTCTGCGCGAACTCCCCACTGCGATCCACCCACTGCCAGAGGAGCCCAAGAGTGGCGAGAAACCAGTCACACTGACCACCCCCCTCCACCAGGAGGTCTTCACCTTCTCCCGTCCCAATTACGACGGACCTCCTGGCAAAGACGTGCCCATCAACCGTGTGACACATCCTGACCTCAACCCCAATCATCTGGGATCGTGGCCGTTTTACCGTCCGGAGCCGTCGCGGGTATTCTCACAGATCCAGCATCTGCGCCCTAGCGTGCTGTACATCTTCGCCGGCAAGTCCGACATGTGTCTGCCCGAGATGATGGCCGACAAGATGGAGAACACCGGTGTCGGTCTGGGCGGCAGTGGTGGCGCCCTGGCGGGGCGCGTCCGCAACGAGTATCTGAAAGAATACGGGCACCTTCTGGCCCAGGAAGCCCCCGTCGATTGTGCCGAGGCTGCTGGCAAGTGGATTGGGCAGGAGTTGGCGCGGTGGAGAGAAGAGGAACGCATGTTCCGGGAGCAGTGGGACCGCAAGTCGAAGGTCGAGAAGATGACCATTGATGCCCGGTGGAAAGAACATGTCCCGGCGCCTGTGCGGCCCAAGAAAAAGGAAGATTCGAAAGCGAAGCTGTAATTCATGTTCTCTCGATAAGGTTGGATACAGAGGCCATTAGACCTACACCCACTTGTACATAGTTAAATCTACAACCAACGCCCGGTCGTGTCTATAAAATCGATTGCAGTTCTATGGATAGGTATAAGAATACGCCCCAGGCCAAGTCTATCCTAACAAAACCATCAACCCCGAGTCGACAGAAACACAGACAGCATCAAAAGCACCGGGCTCCGACGCCCATCAACCCAGACCAACACATAGGTATCTCGGAATCGTACACAGAATTTCGACCAGCTTAATTGGACTTCTTTGCGGTCCCGTTCTCAGCGCGCTTCGATCCGATGTTCGTGCGCAGGATCTCGGGAAAATTCCAGTAATGAGGCCACCAGAGATGGAACTCCTCCTGACGTTTGTTCAGGCAGTGGCGCAACCAAGTTCCCCAGACAATGTACATGTAAGCCCCGATGCCAGTCATGAGATGCCTGCAGACAAAAGATTAGCCGAGCGGTTCGCAGAGTAGAAAAGAGAGATGGTGAAATAATGGAAGTCAACATACCACCAGCCATGACCTTCGAGGAAAATACCCCACGGGAGTCCGACGGCGTGGCGCCAAACGCGAATCTTTGAGCAGTAGTGGTTATCCAGGTTCCAGATGCCGAACCCACCCAAAAACAGGGTCAGACCGTAAACGACCATAAACCACATGGTCTTGAGAATTTTGACATCGCGAACGTTCTCGTAGTGCTGGCGCTCCTTGGACAGCACGGGGAGACCCTGTTTCTGGCGAGCCAGACGGTCTTCCTCGGTCGAGTGGCGCCAACGCGGGCGCAGGGTCACTTCCATGGTGTACATGCTGCGGATAACCACAACGGTGGTTAGGAGAGCGTATGCGTTCTGGTGGAAAACGGGGTCTTGGAGGTAGTGGTAGTAGAGGGTGATGAAGACAGCCAGACTGGCGAGGGAGATGGCCAGGACAATGCGGACGGACGTCGGCCTCGAGTAGGAGAAGGAAGCGTAGGCCATCAGGCAGGTGGTGTAGATCATGGAGAGCTCGTCGACAAGCTGCATGGGGTCTGGGAGGAGAGAAGTCAACGTGCGGTTCAACGCAAGTATATGACGCTCGACCTTACATTTCAGCGTGGAGTGGAACAGGAAACTCCCCGTTCCCACGACGAGATACCCCAGATAAGCGACTTTGAAGATAGTATCATGTCCATGACGACGACAACTGAGGAACCCTTTGACACCAAGCCACATGAATAGCAGGTTGGTCAGGGTGTTGACGATCTCGGCGGAGTATTTGGTGGCATAGTAGTCCTAATGGGCCGGTTGCGCACGGTTAGCACGGAGAAGGAGGAATTGGGTCTGAATTGACACGAAAGACCGAGAGGAAACGTACTTCTTCACACCAGTTCAAGGTTGAAGTGACCGGACTCCAGTACCCGTCCTTGGGTTGGGGATATGGAAACGAAGGAAGGTACATGATTCTGGCTGAGCTTCTCCGCAGGCGGGGTATATTCTTATCTATAAGAGGCAGAAACAGAGGGAAGAATAGGAAGGGAAGAATAGGAAGGGAAGAATGTAGAGGAAGGAGGGTTAAACCCAGAGGGACATGATCCAGGTCAGTGGTTTTCCACAAAGAGGCGAAGTCAAAAGGGAAGAGGGGAGGCGAACCACCGGATGGAAGTCACAGGGAAGGAAGTACATAAGTAGTAAGCAGAAGAGGCGATGGCAATCATGAATTACGGTAGAGGTGTTTAGCCGTTCCTGGGGATGCAGGCGGCCGATTGGCCCCCCTCCGAACTCTCCGCGCCTTGCCGATGGTTTCAGTACCGGCGGTATTATTATTACCTCAGTATTGTTCCGAATGCAGAATGCCCTACTGGACAGCCGGTAAGAATGTAAGATACCGTCACGTCATGACAATTTCGGCCCCGGTCGGCATGATCCCTGCAGCCAATCGTCCTGCATACGTCGGCCTGCCTGCTGGATGACTTCACCAAACCTTTTCCATCTCGCTCGACCTCTCACTTCATCCTCTACCCTCGAGTTGATTGTTAGTTCCTGACCTGCGCGATCCCCAGACTCTTGCGATCCAGGTCTCCCATTCTCTGCTTCAACTCTTGAAATGCCGTCTATATCTTCCCCCACCTGATTTGGACCGCACAACGGTCTTCTCCACCCAACTCAGCCTCCAAGATACGTACTTGGCGGTGAACGGTCGCTCGACTCGCTCAGTCGGACTGAACCGGTCAGACAGCAAAGTCAATTCGACCGACTCATTCAGAATTCGAATGACAGGGTGACCTGTACGATTCCCCAAAGCCATGTCGAACAATGCCGCGTATCTGGCGCCGCAGGTGAAAACCACCTCAACCTGTATGTCTTACTCTTTTTCTGAATCCAGATCGCTATTGATATCCTCTGGGATATCTTCTACCTCATCCAGGAAATAAGTAAAAGAAACAAACAATAACACTCATCTGCAGCGTCCAAAACCACCTTCCATTTCGCCGCCGGGCTCTGCTCCGGTCTTACCTCCTCCATCCTCCTACAACCCGCAGACCTCCTCAAAACTCGAGTCCAACAGTCCCAACAGACCGCTGCTCTCCTTCCAACCCTCAAGACCATCCTCTCTTCTCCCCATCCCATCCGCAGTCTATGGCGGGGTACTCTCCCGTCCGCGCTTCGCACGGGCTTCGGCTCCGCGCTATACTTCACCACGCTGAATGCGTTGCGACAGCCTTTGGCACAATCGGCGGTCCTAACAGGCTCCAATGGGAGCGCAAATAAAGGCACAAAGTCATCGTCAGCTCTCCCGAAGCTTTCCAACTGGGCCAACCTAGGTACCGGTGCTGTCGCTCGGGTTGCGGCCGGATTCGTGATGATGCCGGTTACCGTGATCAAGGTGCGCTACGAGTCAGACTATTACGCATATCGCAGTTTGTACGGCGCTGGTCGGGACATCGTGCGCACCGAGGGGTTTCGCGGTCTGTTCTCCGGGTTCGGGGCCACGGCGGCTCGAGATGCACCGTACGCGGGACTCTACGTCCTCTTTTATGAGCAATTGAAACGTCATCTGGCCGGCCTGAAGCATTCAGGAACGGCTGACCAGCCTTTGGCGGCGACATCGTCTTCATCAATCAACTTCATATCCGGCGGGCTGGCTGCTGGTCTTGCCACAACCATCACGAACCCGTTCGACGCTGTCAAGACTCGACTGCAGCTCATGCCCGGCAAATATGGGAATATGATGCGCGCAGTCAAACTAATGATCCAGGAGGATGGCGTTCGGAGCCTGTTCGGCGGGCTGGGCCTGCGCATCACCCGGAAAGCACTGAGCTCCGCCCTCGCCTGGACAGTGTACGAAGAACTCATCCTCCGCGCGGAGATCCGGTGGGCTGAGAAAGCCCACGCACATGTATAAATACGAATTGACTAAGGTATATACGCTAAGGCCATCGGAGTTTCGGTACGGACGTTAAACATGAAGCATAATGTTCGTCATTGTATCATATAACTATCATCTCAACAATCCCAGCTCATGGCATCAGAAGCATCAAATGAACATATCATATATCAAAAAGAAAAATCGCGTGCGGAAAAGAGTAACGAAATCAGAGAGGCGAGTTGACATCCAACAAAGCAGCAGGTATCAGACCGTATATTTGCGACGAAAAAACACTTCAGGTGAAGAGGAAGGCTCGGCGGCTCGGGCTCTTCTTCCGCACAAGGTACAATTTATCCTTCTTGCCATCGCGCACGCGCAGCTCGGTCTGCGAACTCGAGGTCTGCGTGACGAGCTTGCCCTCACGTATCCGGCGCGTGTGGGAAAAGAGTTCCTCCTGCATGTCCTCGGTGATCCATTGTTTAATGATGATATAGTTTCGGTCATGCTAGGCCATCGGTCAGTATGGTGATCTGTTTTGGGAGTGTGACTGCCACTTACCTCGTCCCAGTCCCAAGGCAAACGGTAAGCTATCAAAGTATCGGGGAGGAGATACTTCCGGTGGACCTATGTTCATGTCAACATCGCGACAGATCTATGCAGCCAACAAGCGACATCACATACCTTGATCCACGTCCGACGGTGATCTTCCTCCTCCTTCTCATCGTCTTTGTCGTCCTTCTTCTCCTTGCCCTTGTCTTTCTCTTTATCCTCCTTCTTCTTGAGGAGTTTCTCGATCTCCTCCTCGGTGTATCCGAACTCGGCACGAAGACGATTCCGGAATTCCTCGTCCGCCTTCTCCTTGGCCTCTCGCTCAGCGATCTTGCGCTTTTCCTCGGCCAGCTTCCACTCCTCGATGGCGGCCTGCTTCATCAGCGCCAACTTCTTCTCCTTCTCGGCCTTTTCGAGGGCCAACCTCGCCTCCTCATCGCGGATCTCCTTCTTGATGCGCTCGCGCTCTTCCTCCTCCTCGATCTTCTGCTGCAGCTCTTTCAACTTCCGCTCATGCAGCTTCGCCTTCACCTCCTCTTCCTCCTGCTGTCTTCGCTGCTCCTCCTCCCACAGCCGCAGCTTATGCCGCTGCTCCGCGCGCCGCTGTTCCTCCTCCGCGCGCTGCTTGCGCTCCAGCCGATCGAGCCGATGCAGCCGCTCGCTGAGATCATCCTCATACCAGCCGTCGTCGATGACGATCGGACGGGTCTGCGAGTGGTCGCGGTGCTGCAACTGCTGCTGGTGTTCTTTGTGGCGGGCCAGCTCGCGCTCAAGACGCTCAATCTCCTGCTGCTGCTTGAGGAGCTCAAAGTCCTGGCGGGCGTCGCTCCGCTCCAGCAGACGCTGGCCGACGACGAGGTCGTAGTCGCGGGGGGGCGGGGGCGGGGGCGCCGCCACGGCGGGGGCGCTGGCACGCGGGGATGCCTCGCGCGAAATGCTGCCGGTGTTGGCGCGGGGGCGCCGGTGGCTGCGCAGCAGTGTCTCGTCGTCGGTCTCGAAGGGGTCGACGTACTCCTGCTGGCGACGGTTCTTGTTCGAGGACTTGTTGCGCGAGTCGTTGCGGATGTCGACGATGACGGCGGGCGGCTGCGACGGGCGCTCGCGGTCTCGGTCCCGCCGCCGCCGAGCCCCCGTCGACGCGGAGCGGTGCAGGTGGATGTCCTGCACGATAGGGCTGAGATAGGCGGTGCTGCTGTGCTCTGGGGCGGCGCGGTGTCGATGGCGGGACACGGAGCGTCGGCGCACGGAGTGTCGGCGGCGAGGGTACTCCAACATGGAGAGGTCCGATTCGGAGTATTCCGTTTCGGATTCAGAATCCGTGGTGGTCACGACGTGACGTCTCATGGTGGTGGTATTTTGTTAGGGTGGGAAATTTTGGTCGTGTAGAGGGCGAGGCAGGTGGGAGAATCAGGGTAGAAATGAAAGCGGGGGGACGCCAGTGACGTAGGTTGATGCAAGAATCCTCGAATGGGGGCTGGGATGACGCTGGGTGTCGAAGGGACAGATATCTCAAACGAGAGCAACGCTGAAAAGACGAGGATGAGATGAACGGGAAGAAAGGAGAAGAGACGAGAAAGAAAAGGAGGAGAAAGAGAAGCGAAAGGAAGAAAAGAGGCTCGTAAAGGCGGGCGCTTCAGCTGAAAGTGGGGGATCAGTCAGCCTGACCAGGATCATCTATCTCTGCACCTATCGTGGTTTAGGGCTAGACTGGGCGTCTCGCTCGAGGCAAATACCTTAGGTAGATACCGGGTTACTCCTGTAGTCGAGTCGTAGCACTAGTGACCATACTATCTACACATCTCATCTCAACCAAGGAAGACAGACGGATCATCCCGCCGACCCAAACAAGCTGATCGCATCATCGGGACACTCGGGGGCAACGTGACACCCACGGTGACTGGTCATTCGGAGTGAGTCAGGGTATTCCTACGATTAACCGCCGTCATCATTTCATCTAAGAATAGTGATGCACCATCGCAGTTCCTACAGTAGTGGCGATGTTTCTTGTTAGGGCTGGCGTCTGGCGTGGTGATCGGCGGTGGTTGGGCAGCGGTTAACTACAATACAAGTAGATGGTTGAAAGAGTTGGACAATGGTCCCTAGTTTCTTTTGTATTGTTTCAGGATGGTGGAGTTGGGATTAGGCGCCTGGTAAGGTACCAGCGTCTGTAGGGCGCATCAAGATCATTAGGTGCTCAGATACCTGGTAGGTACCTAAATCGTACCATGCTAAGGCTGTGTATAGTAGTACCTAGTAGGTATCTCATGTCATGCCCCATGTATGCAGGACTAACGGGTGGATAATCATTGACATAATTCTATTGACCCTTGCATGGATGGGACTATGTAAATCATTGCACTATCGTTGATCCACTTTTGAATGGAACTATCAACGGCTATACTAGTCTATATATTTCTCCATGACGTCTGTGGATGCACACTTAGGGCGTTATCCTTACTCCCCTTTACTGACAGTGTAGAAGTCGGGCACAAAAAGCTTTCGTTGTATGCTTTGCTAGGTTGTATATACCACTCTCGACTATCCCGATGGACATCTAAGTCCTAGCGAGTATATATCTAGAGAGAAGCAACACCTCATGACAGACTGACAGAGTATCCGCATCGTCTTTCTACACCAGCACCCCATAGATGGCCCAAGTCGACGTTGATCGATTCCGCAGTCACCGTCGACGAGTCACTGAAATGGTGGCGTCCGGCGTTTTATCAGTACCCTTGGAGAAAGATACCCGATCCCATCATCCGAGATGCGTATACAGCAACCCGCCCTTCCTCACCACACACCCTATCGACAGCCCATCTGATATGTTCAGGCCTCTGATCAGACCATCAGCCCAACGCGATTCCCGTTTATCTGCCACAGTGTGGTAGGTGGATCTGGGTGGGGACTCACCGTCGCAGAACCTTGGAATACTCTGTGGATAGTACAAGTAGGTAATAAGTCAGCAGTGGCTGCGGGACCCCCCGGGAACATTATTAACATTATCCATGCTGGAAATTCTCTGTTGACTTTAGGTACTGACTGGAGGTCTTTGTGCAAGTGTCTTTTCTGCTTCGATATCATCGTCATAGTATACAATCACACTCGCATCAACCATGACTAGACCACACACCCCGGCTTGGATCCTGACCGGTCAAGAAGGGCCCTCTAGTCTCCAGTTCGTAGACAGCCTGGAACTGCCCCAGCTAGGCGATCACGATGTTCTGGTGAAGATCCATGCGGCCTCCCTCAACTACCGCGAAGTCGTCATCGCACAGGTACCGCACCCGTCCCCACCACAACACCCTGTTCTCACCACCACAGGGGAAACTCGGCCTGGATATCAAGGATAAGCTAGTTCCCGGCTCGGACGGTGCCGGCGTCGTCGAGGCGGTCGGGTCCAACGTGAGACAATTCCAGTCGGGCGACCGTGTCTGTACGCACATGACGCGCGACATGCCGGACGATGCGCCGGCCACCTTCGCGGACATCCAGGCCGGCCTCGGCCAGAAGCTGGACGGGACTCTCCGTCCGTACGGCGTATTCCATGACACCTCGTTGGTGAAGATGCCGCCCACTCTCACCTTTGCTGAGGCAGCGACGCTGACGTGCTCTGGGTTGACGGCGTGGAATGCGCTCTTCGGCCTGCCGGGTAAGGAACCGAAGAAGGGGGAGGTGGTCTTGGTGCAGGGCACTGGGGGTGTTTCTATTGCTGCGTTGCAAGTATCGCTTCCCTCTGTATCGAAGGAGTCGAGAAGGACACGGCGTACTAACGCAGTGCAGTTTGCCATTGCATCGGGTGCGATGGTCATCGCTACCACCAGCTCGGACCAGAAGACTGCCAAGCTGAAGGCGCTGGGCGCTCAGCATGTCGTCAATTATAAGACCACGCCGAAGTGGGGAGAGATAGTCAAGAGTCTGACGCCGGATGGTCACGGCGTGCACATCGTGGTGGATGTGGGTGGGTTGTCTACGCTGCGTCAGTCGCTGGAGTCCGTCCGGCCGGAGGGCATGATCGCGTTGACTGGTCTTTTGGGTGACGCCGGCGCAGATGTTCCTACCATCCTTGATGGTCTTACGTATCTGTGCATCACTCGGGGTCTTCTGTTGGGATCCCGCGCCCAGTTCGATGCGATGAACCGCTTCATCGAGGAGAAGGGGATCAAACCGGTGCTCGATGAACGGATGTTCACACTGGCAGAGGCCAAGGAGGCGCTGGAATACGTGACGCAGCAGCGCCATTTCTCCAAGGTTGCCATTGATATCTCCTAAGTTGGCTGGTGTAGTACATGTGTTATTCAAAGCGAAAGCTAGTCGTCCACGCGCCCAGGAATTCAATGGTATATGGTAAATGAATAAAATACATCATGGCCGCAGCAGCCGGTGGAACCCTGGTCCAGCCAGAATCATGGCAGGCTCAAAACACAATCCGGCCGCTATCTAGAACAGTCCCATTGCCAGCCAACATCTCTGTACAGCGGCATGTCCTCGTCCCAGACCGAAGCACGCATTGCGCATGCTGTATGGTGCATGTTGTGTGACCTGTCGTCCCCCAGTCCCTCGACATAACCCATGATTTTATAATGCGCCCCGTCTGGTATCACGATCTATCCCCCGATTTCATGATCTTCTGCAAGTTCTCCACGCCGTTCTTATGCGTCATCTCCAGACTATGCAGCTTCTTCTCGAGATTCGAAATATCGGTCTTCAGCTCCGTACTGTCGGTCGATATCCGCTTGCCGACGGCGTCCATCGGCACACTCACGAACCTGTCCCGATTAGCCATCTTCTCACTCCGGGACGCGACCAATCTACTCCTTACATCTTCCCAACACCCTCGTAGACGGGAGTATCCTTCGGAAGGGTCCTGATCTCCTCCGACGTCAACTCCAGCTTGCGGATCTCTCTTTGTTTGGCAGTCATCTGCGCCTTGGTCACGCCGATCTGCTGCTGCGAGGTGATGATGCGGGCTTCGATTTCTTGCAGAATCTGGTAATTGTCGAGGGTTAGCTTCTATTTACATGGACCGGTGCGAGGCATCGAGTGCTATTCACCTTCTGCAGAGCTTCATTCGGGATGGACATTTTGAGAGCTCCGTGGCGGGGTAACGGACGTGGCGGTTCGAGTCTTAGGCAGAAATCGTTTCGCTGGTCGTATGTACGATCCGCTCGGGGATATCGGTGGTGTAGAACTTATATGTACGACGCGTGTGACTGGTGTGCGGGTGCGATGAGGCGTCTAGCTCTAGAGCACGACGTGGTATGGGATGAACGCATCGCGCCAAGCATTCGATGCCCGCCCCGGGGGATTTCCGTATACGGTAACAGGAGATAGGGCTTAGGGCTTGCTACGACAACTCAGAGTGATTTGATCAGACATCTTTTTCGCTCTGATTCCATTCTCGTATGGACAGGAGGGAGTATAGCATTCTCGGTTTCACCCTCGAAGCAGCCTGGCTTCTCGACAAGCATTATGACCATCCTAATACATCATGGAGGCTCTCATCCTGGTATAGTCCACCTGCGTAATCGGCTTATACTTAGCTGGCTGTTCCTCGTTGGTACAAGACGGGATACATTCAATGACGGCGCTGGGGTCTGTGGTCATGAAGTATGGGATTGAGTAGCGGTCGCGTGTCATACGGTCTGCGCCTTCAATCCGATCCGCAAGAGGCGGCATGCTCACGCGGTGGTTTGTAGATCGGAGCCGGTCTGTCGCTGTCAGTATGCCGTCTACCTCGTCGCTGTCGCAAAGAGCTAAGCCAGAACGTACCGTTGCTCCACCTTTGCAATAAGTCTCCCACGTTGAGGACGATTGCATGTTTCACCGGCTCCGCCGCAACAAACGTGCCTGGCTTAGTGACATCCTCGACCTCCAGTCCTCCACACTCGTCCTGGAGCAGCATCGTCATCGAGCTCCAATCTGTGTGTGCCGAGCACCAGCCTACCCGATTGTTTTCGAGATCGGCCGCGGGCACTGGCAGGTAATGGAGTAGACGTAGTTGGTTGTCATGGCCTGAATGTTTCTTCGCCAGGTAGTCCTCGTCCTGGAGATCTAAGCCCACCGCGACGGCACGAAGCAGCTCTCGTCCGACTTTCCAATACTCCCAGTAGAAATTGGTCATGAATTCACGGAATCCCGGTAAGTCATCATCGGGTATCCACCGATTGGGTTGGTCTGTGTTGTCTTCGCTGCCGATGTCAAAGACTTCCTATCGTGCTTGTCAGATTAAATAGTTCCCAGGCATGGAGGCTACATACCTTGGCGTCCGGTATCTCCCTGAGCTTCTTCCGCGTTTCTTCGTCGTCGCCTGTGCTAATCGTCTGCGAGACCTTTTCCAGACCCGGCCACGAGTATCCGCGGTGGATGGCCCATCCCTCGGGGTGCGGCGCTTTCATCTTTACATCCTTCGTCAGGTCAAAGAATTGTTTAGACCATCTGAATGCCTCGTCGATAGCATGCCCAGACAGAGAGTGGTTCACAATGTAGACAAAACCGACGGTCTGACAGGCTTCAATCAGCTCCTGCGCGATACGTCGCCTGGAGGCCTTATCTTGGGCGTTGGCCCAGGCGGAGAAATCCACCATGGGGATCTTCATCGGGCCTGAATCTGCTGGCGACATTATGGCTGGGCTCAGGATGCTGCAGGTGGTTGAAGGTTCTGTTCTCTGGAGGGGTGACAGTGAGTGGTTGTAATGGGACTGAATGTTGCAATGCATGGAGTCACATGTTCCCCCGCTGCATCTCACTCTCATCCATGGATCATCAGGTACTTTATCATCTCGGTCGCTCGGTCGCTCGGTCGAGCCTTTGCGCAACCCAGGTTGGGTTGAGAATTGTTTGGACCATCGGGCTCAATTTAACCTCAGGTATACAAGGTACTATCAATGAATCGGATAATCACACTTCGGTATATTTCGAGTTAGTACCAACTGGACCCAATTTAAGACATACAATGCACACAGTGCATGATTGTCTTCCATTTGCAACGAGCACAAAGGGCACAAAGTCCAGCCGAGACGGGCGAATCTAAAATAGACCGGGCGGTTGGACTCCGTTGCTGTGGCAGGGATCCCGGTGGAGATTGCGCTGGCACATCAATCAGCATCATCGTGATCCACATCTCTCCGATCGGTGTCTCTCGCATGTGGGCAGGTCAGGTCAATCTTGATTCACTCGTTATTGTTTGAATTTTACATCTTCACGCATTGTGCTTCCAGTGAGTCCTCACCATGAACCCCCTCCCCTCCCCATTCGCCTCATTACCGCATCGAGTAGTTTGTTGACCGCCCGTCTACAGTCTCCTCGCATTCATCCCAGGACCCAACCTCGCCATCTTCGATCCTCATATCGTCGTCCTACCTAAATCACACCCGCAATTCGCAGCGAAATCGACATACCTACCCCAGCTGGCGGGCGGAACCATTCCCGCGGACCGCAAGAATGAAAGTTGCAGGGTGGATCTCGGCCACATTCCTCGCCTCGACGGTGTTATCGATAGAGACGCTCCCATTTTCCGCTCCCCAGATAGCCGAGACCAGCAAGCGAGCATACGATGTCCTGCGGATCCTGAAACGGGCCGACAACAATTGTCTGGCCGGGTACAATCCATGTTCGAACCTGGGGCATTCCGAGGTGTGCTGCGCAAGCGATACGAAATGCTCCCGAGACGCCGCCGACAACATCGCCTGCTGTCCGACCGGTGCCAGCTGCACCGGTAGTCTCTCAGGCGACTCGACCAGCTTCCAGTTCCCCCAGACTGGTTCGGCCACCGCCTCGACCACCGGGCCCAACCAGGCCACGATCACTGGGTCGACGCTGCCGGGCGCGTACCCGTTTGTCCTGGTCCCGACCACCTTCCCGAACGCCGGCGTCTGTTCGTCGTATTATTCTCTGTGCGAGAGCGAGTACACGCAGTGTCTCACCCATCTGGGGGCAGGATATGGCGTCACGGTCGCCGGCGGCGGCGGCGGAGTGACGAGGGCTGCGACGCCGGCGGCCGTGTCCACCTGTTCGAGTCTGAGTCTGCAGGCCTGCCATGGCCTCAACCTGGGGTACTGCGGGACGTACGCTACCGGCCAAGGTGATGCGAACCAAGCCGGGCCCGGTCGTCCTACGAGTCTACAGGATTTGGTGTTCGGTATGGCGGTTGGAGTGGCAGGAATGTTTATTTGAAATGTCTATTTATGATGGATTTGAGAAGGATTGTATGTTTACGCCTTGGTCCCTGGACGGATGACGGCTGAGGAATGATGATGATTGTGATGTTCGACAAATCTTCCCAGACAGCGTGTATCTATTGTTTAGCGTTTGTTGTATATAGTAGGCCCTTGATTTATCACTAAACGACTAAATGACATGGAGTATATACTGGCCGACAATAGCGCAGGAAGTCGACTGACGACGTAGAAGACACACCGCCGGACTTAAGACCACACATTGGGCCGTTAATGCGTTGTTCCTACAGCAGCGCCACTGCTAAACCGGGATGACCATCCGGTGGCTCCAGTTGCATGAGTTGGCAGCAAAGTATAGGACGCGGCACTCTGCCGTACCTGATATCATTCAGGGCCCATAGGGAAAAAAAAAAAAAAAAGGGTTTGAGTGGAACTATACACCGACACGCGGACGAGACACTGATTGCCGCATCAGTTTCAAGCTCTCCAGGACGATGACGAGGAGGAGGGGCTGCTGGCATGTCATACCACAGAGCATACCAGCCGCGGAATTCTCTTCTCTGCCGTGTTTTTAATTTACCTCAGTCTGACATGACCGTCTCAGCGCACATCGCATACAGTGATTTTCCCGTGGTTGCAGCGATTGGTTGCAGGAAATGCGGTGGTTGGTCTGACTCGGAGGAGGCTGGGAATCCATCGCATTAGGGCCCGTCCGCTCTCAACTCACTCAACGCACCCCTCCATTCTTTTCTCTCTGGTCTTCTCTGTGACTTTCGTTTGACGGCTTGCGACGAGTGCTTTATCCTCACATTCTTTCTATCGGCTTCCATTCCATCGACCGAAGTCTGTCGTTCGGCGTGGTGAAGCGGCATTTCACTCGCTCGCTGTCCGCAGCGGGTTCATACATACATCGACGGTCACCCTCATCGCCGGTCATCAATACAATTCGTCGCGGGGTCCGACCGGAGGTTGGATCGCATTCTTCGCCATTCTCTCGCTGATTATCGCGCATTCCATCCAATATATTACCATCCGCCATGCATACTCCCCGCATCCTCCGTTCTGCAGCATCACTACTCGCTGTCTGGTCCTCCCTGCAACTGTCTGCTGCCTCTCCGGTGGAGCTCAACGAAGCAGAGCTACAAAAGCGCTGCGACAACCCCTGCGGCTTCTACAGCCAGCTTTGCTGTACCTCGAGCCAAACATGTTCCACCAACAGCAACGGCCAAGCAGTCTGTGTCGACGGTAGCGGTAGCGGTAGTGGTAGCGGCGGCCAGTGGGAGTACTACACCACCACGTATATTGTCACCGAGACCGACACCTCAACAGTCACCTCTGTCTGGAGCAGCTACATCTCTGAGCCGACAGGCTCGGGGAGCGGATCGGGAAGTTGCAAGAGCGAGATCGGCGAGACGAAATGCGGCGACGAATGCTGCGGACCGGCCTATGTCTGTTCCAGCGAGAACAAATGTGTTCTGGGGAGCTCGTCCATCTGGGCGACGGCCACGCCGCCAGTCCGCGGCACGAGCGCATCCACTGTCACCGCGACTGCTGCCGTCACGACGACCCAGGGCTTCGAGGCGCCTGTTGGCACGGACGGGGCGACGCTGATCGGCGTCCATGCTGAAGGCGGTGGTCTGAGTGGCGGAGCGATTGCCGGAATCGTCATCGGAACAATCGCCGGTGCGTTCCTTTTGCTTCTTCTGTGCGCCTGTCTCTGTTGTAAGGGCGTGCTGGATGCGCTCTTCGCGTGTCTGGGGATCGGAAAGAGAAAGAGAAAGGAAACGACCTACGTCGAGGACCGGTACTCCCACCACTCGCACAGCAGACCTGAAGGCCGCACCTGGTTTGGCGCTCGTCCCCCGGCGTCCGAAGTCGCCGGCGAGAAGAAGTCGAAATGGAATAGTCTGGCTACGATTGGCATTATCCTCGGCGCGCTTGCGCTGTGCCTGGGCCTGAAACGGCGCCGAGACCACGACGAAAAGAGCGAATCCAGTTACCCAAGCTCGTATTATTATTACTCTGACTATTACACGAACCCAAGTAGTAAGTTTTGCGATAGTTCTGCTGGATGACTCCTTCGGTGCTAACAACCTCCACAGGCAGCGAAAGTTCTGGCAGACGAACCAGATACACAAGACGGTCGAGGAGATCAGGTACACGATCACGACGATCATGATTCAACGAATTTTAAACAACTCCGCGAACTTTGTTTTCAATACTATTTTTGAATGTTTTCGATTCCTCGATTGTGCATAAAACGGCGCCGATGACCTGATGTATTACGATGATTGTTCTCTGTGCTTTCTTTGATTGCTTCGACAACGATTTGCTTTTTCTGCTATGTATGACGACGAACGATGTCTGATATCTCGCCGTGATAATGTCTTGTTCATGTGTTTTTTGCGCTTTTGGACAACCCGGGGATATGGTATGGATGGACATGAATTTGAGATGAAAGAAATGATGTACATATGATATATGAATGAATGCGACGGTAAATAGTACTCGGAATATAATACCTGCCCACAAGATACGTGATACTTGGCTCTTCACGGGTGATGATTGATGAGCATCTACTTAATAGCCTCATCCGGATATGCATCCACAGGATCCCTGATCGTCTCCGTATACCTACTGTCTCATATGCACCTACATCTCCCGTAAGTTCGCATCTGAGACTTATGCACCTGCTGGATTAACTCGTGCGACATCCTGTGTAACCTGCAAGGCGGCCAACAAGTAGCTTCACGGACCATTGCCGACGCCAACGACTGAGGCTTCGGATGCAATGAAGTCGGAAAGGAAACACCGGATTTCTCGAATTTGTATGTCAGCTTTAAAATATCTGGTTAGTCGCAGCAATAATTGTCCGTGTAAATGTGCATACAAAATCCGAACAGTGGGAGGCGGACGGAACGGCGTCCCCGCCTCCCGACGGGAACTTCTTCCTCATCAATCTCGACCGATCTTCGTTCACCTCTCCCTCTCTCATCCCCTCGCCATCTCCTCTCCTCTTCCACCACCCACTCTACTTGCGACCATTCATGAATGCGACATCAACTTACCTCTGACGATCAGCCACCATTTCCTTAGTTCATTCATCACTTTTGCCCCCTCTCTTCCTGGTCGCGCAAGGTTGTCCCGACCGCCTCTCCTGAGGATTACGAGTCCCATCATCGACCTCCGATTCTTCGCCGGCCCGTCATGCTCCAAACGCAGACCCAACACGTTTTTTCCCACCAGCACCAGTACCCGCAGGCTGATCCGTCCTGGCTGCAGCACCAACAACAGCAACAGCAGCAACACCACCAAGCGCAGCACCACCCGCAGCAACAACACTCGTCGTTGGTGGCCCAACAGCATGCCCAAGTCCAGGCCGCTGCCGCTGCCGCCGCCGCGGCTCAACAACAACATTACAGTCGGATCGCTATGGCGGGAAACGCTGGAGCCGGAAATCCGTCTCAAGCGGCTGCCGGGGCGATGGGCGGAGACGGGTCCCTGCCCGGTGCGGTCTCGGTGATGGATGGCGGAATTACCGATGAGAACCGCAAGGTCTTCATCTGGGTCGCCGAACTTCTGGACCCGAATCGCAGAGAAGCAGCGCTCATGGAGCTCAGTAAAAAGCGCGAGCAGGTTCCGGAGTTAGCGCTCGTTATCTGGCATTCGTTCGGTATGAGATCTCCCGTCTGGCTTGGTGTAGGAATGAGTTTCTAATGGTGCACTTCCACTCGCAGGTGTCATGACCGCTTTGCTTCAAGAAATCATCTCTGTATACCCCTTGTTGAACCCTTCTCAGTTGACTGCGGCGGCCTCGAATCGGGTTTGCAACGCCCTTGCCCTCCTTCAGTGTGTCGCCTCTCACAACGAAACTCGCACTCTGTTTCTCAACGGTATGTGGCGACCCCGAACATATCATCGAATATCACTGACAACCCTTTCTTGGTCTGTAGCACATATTCCTCTGTTCCTTTACCCTTTTCTCAACACAACTTCCAAGTCGCGTCCTTTTGAATACCTTCGCCTCACGTCCCTTGGTGTGATTGGTGCCTTGGTCAAGAACGATTCTTCGGATGTCATCAACTTCCTCCTGACCACCGAAATCATCCCGCTGTGCCTTCGCATCATGGAGACCGGCTCGGAGTTGAGCAAGACAGTCGCCATCTTTATTGTGCAGAAAATTCTGCTGGACGATATTGGCCTCGCCTACATCTGCGCAACCTACGAAAGATTCTATGCTGTCGGAACCGTGCTGAGCAATATGGTCACCCAACTTGTGGAACAACAAACTGTGCGGCTTCTCAAGCACGTTGTGCGCTGCTTCCTTCGGTAAGTCTCGCCCTTTGTGCCTGATGGAGGACTAGGGTCATCACAGATGGATTTCACTGACCTCCCTACCAGTCTCAGTGATAACAGCCGCGCGCGCGAGGCTCTGCGACAATGTCTCCCCGAACCCCTCAGAGACGCCACCTTCTCCTCGGTTCTCCGCGACGACGCCGCCACGAAACGCTGTCTCGCACAGCTCCTGATCAACCTCTCCGACAATGTCTCGGACGGTGCTCCGGGCGTTGCGATGTAAAATCACGAAAAGTCGACTCGCATTTGTTTTCGTTTGATATGCTTGCTGTATTCGACAACCTTACGATATGCATGGGACGGTCTCAAGGCGAAAATGGGTCATACGGCGCAATTGTGTGATGGCAAAACAACAATCAAAACGACAAAACCCACGAAAAAAGACCAGTGAGCGAGATAGGACACGGGGCCGAGGGTGAAATTTTGTGACCATTATGTATCAAAGGTTTTTCTGTTGCCCTTACGCTTTTTTCTCTTCACCCTTCCCCCTTGTTCTTTTTGGTTTAGGTATTTGTTCATTTCTCATGGTTCCGCATCGCTTTCTCCAGGACGGCCTCCGTCCTTTCTTTTTGTTTCGGGCATAATGGTATTATACTAAGGCTGTGTGGTGGCGTGTGGATCTGGATGGGATGGCGCTGTCTTGTTCTCTGCATTCTGTTTGCCCTTGATGGTCCCCTTCCCCATTCTCCAACTGAATCAGATAGACCCTCTTTAAGCGAGATACCAAGATCTATGTTTGTTTCGTTTTTATTGATTTATATGATGGGTCGTGCTCCTTTTCTTATGGCTTTGTATGGGGGTTCTGCCACAGAGGGATATAGGTGCCCACAATGCCGATTCTCTTCTGATTTGCTATATGCTATATGAAAATCTTTGTGTTAGAAATGGATCATAAATTAACTGCGTTCTCAGTCTCATTTGGGGTTTTATCAGGGTAGAAGAGTACAAGTATCGGCGCTCGCTAACCCGCCATCGATCGGATCACCTGACGGGAACGGGTCGAGACGCGCCTCTTCGCTCCCGCCGGGCGGCGTTCTCTGAAGTCATCTCCATCTCGTCAGGCCCCTTCGATCAGCATCTCCGTCCCCCAAACTCCCCTTATTTTTCTTCAACGCTCCTTTGTGTTGTGTTAGATTCTGCCTGCTGTTCCCCTATTTTATCTACTCTGATTACGTCCGTTCGGCCCTCCATTGAACCGCCGGAATTCGCCGTTCTGAGGATTTCTTGCCCTGCGCCGCGGCGCCTCGAATGGTTTTGAGCCGCCCCCATGGTATCGCGAAAGCGCACCCGCTCCGAGGTGGACGCTGCCCCCGAGCAGTCCCCGGAAGAGCCCAGCCTGCTGCACCGACTGCGTAACTGTTGGGAGTTTGCCAGTCTCATGCAGTACATCACTATCTTTGGGAAGCTCATGAAGATTGACGAGGATTTTGGTATAGATGTAAGTGTCGCGTTTTTTCTGGGCGCTTACACCATGCCCTACAATTTTGGGGAGAATTTGTCGCGTTGGATAGATAGCTAATGTTCCTGCGCTCTCCTCACATAGGATCTGGAAAATGAATGCCTCAAGCCCGGCCCTTCGGAAAAACTCATGGGAATCGGACTGTGCCTGCTCAAATGGGTCTCGTCGCATCGCGGTCTCACGTTCGTCCTCCCCCAGCTCTCTCATCTACACCCTACAGTGAAGCTTACCATGGAATGCGCTGCAGATTCGATAATTTCGACGAATACACGCGCCGCCAGTACAATGCGAAAGCTCCGCACATCCCCAACCCCTTCGGGTACGACGAAGTCCCGAACAAATTCGCTGACTTTGACGTCTTCCTGAAACTGCGCGTCCTGCACCAGCTTTCCATCTGGACCTTCTGGAACCCCGACCGCATCCGCGACAAGATGCCGGAGCAGCGCGAAACCGACCAGACCCAGTGGCGGATCGAAGAAGTCGGCTACGATCGCGACGGTCGCTATTACTACATCCTCGATGATAACCGACTCTACCGCCGGACCGACCCTCCCATCCCGCCTTCGAAGCCCGCGCCCAAGTCGAGGTCCCGGAGAAAGAGCGCGCGGGCGATGAGAGCCGCCAAGCGACGCAAGGTCGAGGAGTCTTCCGACGAGGGGGAGAGTCACGCCAACGGCGACGTCGCCGAAAACGAGCCCCTCGAGGAGATGACGTGGGAATGCATCGCCGTCACGCTGGACGACTATAAGCAGTTCCTGGAGAAGATCCGCAAGACAAAGGATCCCGATGAGAAGGTCCTGCGCGACCGCATCGAAGAACAGGTGCTCCCGATCATCGAGAAGGAGGAAGAGGCCCAGGAACGCGAGCGCGTCAAGCGCGAAAAGGAGCTGTTCAATATGCAACTCCTCGCCGGGGCGAAGCGGTCGAGCCGTCTGGCCGGAAAGGCGGAGAAGGAACGACAGGAGCGAGAGGCTGCGGAGGCGGCGAAGAAGCACGAGGCTGAGTTGATCGCTGCTCGGAAAGAAGAGGAGAAACAGAAGAAGATGGAAACGGAGCGACAGGTGCGAGTCATGACGCGCGAGCATCGCATCAAAGAACGGGAGAGGAAGCGCCAGGAGCACGAATTGGAGCTGGAGAGGATCGAGGAGGAGCAAAAGAAACGGGAACGGGGCGAAAGTCGGATATCCGAGCGACAGCTCCAGGCGGAGATGGAGAAGCAGAGGAAGAACTTGGAGGATCTATCACAGGAGGAAGAATGGATCTTCGACTGTTCGGGCTGCGGTGTGCATGGAGAGAACTTGGTATGCGTTACATTTGGCTGAGCTTCTGGTTGGCAATGCTAACTTTATGGCAGGACGATGGCTCTCATAGTGTCGCCTGTGAAAAGTGCAACGTATGGCAGCACAGCAAGTGTCTGGGCATTGCGCAGGATGAAGCGGAGCGTGATGACTTCCATTTTATCTGTCAAGACTGCAAACGTCGAGAAGAAGAAGCGAAGCGCCCAAAGCTTCCGCCGCTGAAGTTCAAACTTGGCTCGTCACCTTCATCTGCGAGTGCTCACAGCCCTCAGGCCAACAAGGGCGTCGGGGGCATGGGGGTCTCTGTGCCTGCTCCACCGGCCATTCACCATGCTTCCCCCTCGAAACAGCCCATGATGCCCTATCCTACGCCGCAGGGCGTCGTCCAGCCTGTTCAATTTCCGCTGTCGCCTGAACGACGGCCTCAGACAGCCCATGCTACCATATACGCCGCTCCTCCAGGTCCATTTTCTCCTTCAAAGGGCCTGAATGGATTTGGTCCGTCTATGGAACAGCGACCAACGCTTCCCCCAATCCAGCATGCCACCCAACTCCCACCCCAACATCAGGCTCATTTCCAGAGCCCCTTCCAGAACCGGCGACCGTCGTCTTCACACTCCGTGCACAGCCCAACTTTCCCCTCCCCTATTCAGAACCGTCCGCCCATGTCTCCTACCCAGGGGAATCGCGATGTTGGTCCTCTGGCAGGATTTCCACCGGGAGGTTCGTCAGAGAGCCCTGCACCATGGACCCCCTTCCGACAGCATCAGGCTTCCCTGCCGGGTTCCGCAAACCGTCCATCTTTCTCGTCCTTCCATAGTGGTGTTCACCCTTCTTTCGCTGCCACTCCCAACGGGAGTCACTCATCACCACCACAGAGTTCTCACGGCAGACCGTTGTCTGGCATTAGCCCGACCAAGCAGTCTCCGCGCCCGATGACCTCCGGCAGTGTTTCGGGAGCTCCAGTCCTGCCGCCGATCCAGAAACTTGAACCGAGCCCTAAACTGATGGGGCGAAGCTCACCCGACGCGCCGATTCCGCCTCCGGTCAAGTGCATGACTCCTGAGCAGGAGGAGCGTCGGCAGAGAGAGAATGCTATGATGGCGCAGATGCCGTCGCAGAACGGCCAGCACCCGATGATGTCGTCGCCGTCGCTCAACCGGCTACCTCCTTTAGGACCGTCAGCGATAGGCCCGCGGCCCGGGACCTTTGCATCTCCAGGATCTCGCCCTGGTTCGCAAACGAATGGTCAGTAGGTTCGGCGTCGACCAATCTTGGCGAATTTCAGGCTGCGATGGCATATTGGGTCTTTGGTGCGAAATAATTGAAGAAAGTGATATCCATTTGGACCTTGAGCGCGCTCGCCTTCTGTCTTGGCCGTTTCTAGAGTGGCCGTTGGTCGGTGTCCGTTTTGGGTTGTGGATCTGCGTGGATTCAATGGTGGATCTGGAGGTGGACAAAGCGAGGCGGAAATATTAACCCCAGCAAATACACATCGCCAACCGCCACCGAACGACGGGTATCCTATGCGTCCTTTGCACGTTCACTGCGAGGTTAATTGAACGTCTCAAAACAAAGCAACGAGCATGGAATCATCGCGCTTTTCTCAATAAGATTTCTTGAATTGATGCGGACAGGTATTGGTTGCGAATGGATTGAACGGCAGCTTCATTGTAAATTATGATTTTGTATCAACACCAGTCTTGGAACTTCTTTTGCTCTGCTGTTTTATTCTTTGCGACTGTTTTCGTTTTCCTTCATGTTTTGGGCTAGAGGTCTGGGTGTGTCTATTGTTTGGATGCAAAGAGGGAGTTGTGGCCATAGAATCGGATGGGCATAATACCTATAGGTGAATGGAAGAATTGCATAAGATGAAAAGTTCGGATATGCAGAAGAGATTATCTACCATGCACTTCGACGAACCATTGCTCAGGGCTCCTGGCCTGGTCTGAATTCAGCTCTGTTGTTTGGATCAAACTACATAGATTGACAATCTATGCAAGTTTCCCACACAATTGCCCACTGCAGGCACACCCCCGGGGTGCTAGCAAACAAGCCCTTCCCAAACCAGAGACACACAAAGGGGGCGTCCTAGTGGCAGAAAACGAACGAGGGGGACAAACACATTGATCCAGGTGAGGACCCCCATCGCGGCCACATTCCCTGTGAAGCGATCAGAGAGCGAGGGGTACGCAGGATGCAGGATCAGAACAAAAAAGCAAACGCCATGATTCAAATCCCGAACCACCCGATGATCGATCAATCGATTCCTTTCCCATGTCGGCAGCCCGTGCATCCTGTTGTCTGGCAGTGGTGTTGGGGGCACTTGGGGTCTTGGAGTATAGAGACCAGCAGGATCAGGTGCACTGGCGTACCTAGGTTCATTATTATTGGAACATTCGGTCTCGTTCGGTGGAGGGAAGGATCCGTGGATGATTTAATTAAGGTTACTTGATGCAGTCCCGTAGTCATCGGATGGCCAGAAGTGTATCGGACAGGCAGTACTCATGACTAACTAGTGGCAGGTTGGGTACCGACGACCTCATGGCAGCGCCATTGCAGTAAATGACGGTTAGTTAGTTACTACCTCCCTACCTAATAGGTACCTACTGTTGTACTACCTTACTACTGGGTACGACTACAAATACTAAGCTATAGTCTATATTTTATTCATCTTCTTCGCAGTACCTAGTAGTAGGTAGGTATTTGCACTATACAGCACGAGGAAGAGGTTGCTGGATCGGGTTAGCCCTTCTCGGACTACCGTCTTCTTCTTCCTCGTTCCCCGGGCACGGTGAACTCCGGACCAAACTCTGGGTGCTCAGATCCCCTTACCATCTGCTTCCTCCACACTTCCAACCCTAATATGGCTCCCATGGCGCCGCGTCCCACGGAACGCGTTCCCGTCATAAGTGTCCGAAGAGTCGGACAGAATTTGGTCCGCGATCGGACGGCTGTTTTTCCCTGCAATCCCTGTCGTCGATGCTGGCTTGATTGGCCTCGCTGGAGACTCCACTGAAGCCGCTATTGGTTCCAACGACCATCTTGACATTTCATTTAAGCTGTGCCAAACGCTGTCCCTCTGACCACTCACGGTGCGTCCTCGGCTCCGACGTTAGTCATGATGGAGTACAGTATGCTTCAGGCTCCTCTCGTGTTAGGAGTACTCCGCGGAGTACAGAGTACATACCTACCTAACTGTATATACCCACCTAGGCATTTGGCAGGATCATCTGTCGGCGGAGAGCGAGGCTGCCCCCGTCGATCGTGGGTCCTCCGCGATCATCTTTTGCCTTCCTACCGTCTGCCTGTCGTCATCGCGGATACAGGATACAACCTTCCTCAGGGTTAGTCGGATGGATCTAGCCCCTTACAGAGGGCAGCCGTTGCCTCTATTACCACTACGGTGTAGATCGCAATATAACCCAGAAAACAACCCTCTCGGACTAGATCTATTGAAAACGGCGCCAAGGCCCGCGGACTCGGAGTCGGCGTCAGATACGCCTTTGGGTTATTAGTGGGAGCGGACTATCGCGCGCCAATCTCGCAGACCCGATCTCATACCCCGTCGACCCTCTTACCTATTGCGATGGCCGATGGGCGAATTAACCTTGCATCGCCTCCCGCGCGCCATATACGAGACATCCTCGGACACTATACGAGTCATTGAACTTTCACTTTCATCATCGCGACGATGCAACCCATATCTCATACTCCGTGCGCCTTGACTCGATCCCCGTCGCGCTAACTCGGCTCTCGCCAATTAGCCCGTCGTCGCATCGGAGGCAGAAGTATCCGACCTCGAGTCGGGACCGGTTCCCCCATCTCCACTGCCGAGCCCTCACCCATTATCACCAATCGTGAGGTGTTGGATCAATCGAACGGGCACCCAAGGCTCCTCGGGAGCCAGTCCGGTTCAGTCTATCCTCGTTCTAGACTGCGCGCTAAGTGACCGCTGCGAGTCAGTTCCACCAGATTTCCGAGATTCCCCGTACTAGTAAATGCCTAGTGCTTGACACTTCCTGAAAAGAAACTGCAGGGACCGTTGTTATTTGCCTCGGGGAATTGGAGGGCCCAACATTCTATGAACTACTCCGTACACTTACGTAGGCGCATCATGGGACTTGTGACGTGCCACTGAACGGTTCCGTCTCTGTGCGACCTTTCCTTACCGGTTTGGTTTCTGGCCCCTCTCCTCATCCTCAGTTCACTCGTCGGAGCCACTTCGAGGAAGTCACTCGCCTGCACTGATCTCCGCTTTTGCTTTTGCTGTCTTACCCTTCTCCTGTCAGGTTTTACCTAATTCCCCAGTGCGCGAGGAGCAATGGCCCTTTGCAGCAAACGGGTGGACTGTGCCAGGCGCAGAGGTGTGTTCGGTCGGGCGAATCATCCCCTTCCACAACAGAAGCAACACTTCAGCCAGTCTGTCGGTGGTCTCGGTTGGTGCAAAAGGGGCGGCAGAGTCGACAAGGAAATTGCTTGTCCTGCTCCGTTGGACCAAACTGGAAGCGCATCCCTCAGGCGCAATCATACCACGGCTGCAATCCAGGAATCGAGTCACTGACCTACCTATTAATCCCAGATCCGGTCCCGCGGTATCCAATCCTACATCCTGAACTGGCCCTTAATGCCGTGTAATATTCTCCTCTGGTGCGTCTGCCAAGCCTCCCCTGTTGGTATCCCAATGGTGTGGCCTATCAGCATGCTCCCTAACCGACGACCGTCCCCTCTTCGCTCAGCGCGGACCGAGTCTGTACTCCGTACTCCGTAGTACTTTGGCTGAATGTTCAGTTCCCCAACGAACTGTCAACACCCACTGCAGCAGCCCAACTCGTGGGCCCCTAGACGTCCCAGTTAGCGTGCACCAAGCCGTGGATGGCTGGTCCCGCGCCGCCCATTGTAGAATTGACCGACAAACCCCATGTTTGCCACCACGTTGCTGGAAGTCGTCCTCCCCCTTCCGCCAGGGCAGGCACGCATCTGTGCCCTGCTCTTTGTGGCGGTAAGGGTGCACAAGAGAGAACAAGCGGCTCACAGGAGAAGTCATGTGTCGACTTGCACCAAGCGGTGAGCGTTATAGATGCCCATGATATGGCCTAGGATGGGGACCATGGATGGGGTGTCTATGCGGTGTTTTTTTACAGGCCATGTTAGGGACATCTGGGTCTTCGCACCAATCATGGTCGCTGAAGGGAACCGTACATACCATCGTCCTCGCCCTGCGTCCCGTCTGCCCCTCGATCTCGTCATCGAGTTCATTATCACTGCCCTCTTGGGCACCGTAGGCTTCTCTGTGGACGCCAACTCGGCACTTGTGTTAGCGAAAAGTCCGACGGGTCCTTTCGGGCTTCAAGTCGGGCTCCAGATGGGAAGCTTCTTTGACAGATCGAGGTCCTGACGAAGGCGAGAAAGAGCCCCAAATTGGCTGGGCGACGGGATCCTACTGGTCCTTGCAACGAGGGCGTTCGGGGGAAAAAGATAATCGATTCTCACGGCCAACGACTGGGTCTGATTGGCGATATCACGCTTCCATCATCCATTTCCGGCGGTTGAGTGAAGCCTTGGCGGTCCTGGCAGACACATCCTGACACTTCTCTCTATCCGTCGCTGGCCGTGCCCAAAAATACCCCCGACGATAAAGATTGTGATGATCTGAAACGAAGCCTCCCCCATTCTCCCTTTCCCAGCATTCCCTGTAGCATCAAGGACGTCCTCGTGAGGCGCAGCGGGGATATTCTTAGTATCAACGCCGGAAATGGCATGACGGACCATCCTTGAAGACACACGATGAAACGGACGGGGATGGGATGATCCGGAGCTTAGCCTCAACCTGCTGCTGGCTGTTCCCTGTCAGCAGACCGTCGAGGGAGGGGCAGCAAGGCCGATAAGGGAAAAAGGGCCGCAAAAAGAACAAAACGAGGTAAAGAAAGAAAAGAAAGGCTAAATCTATGACAGTCGAATCACGGATAATATTGCCCCAAGCTAATTGCGTCTAGCGGCCTGGTTGGACGATCGAGGAGGTCCGTGTCATGGCTCGGACGAAACAGACCACGCTCCCCGATCTTGGCGTCGATCGCTGGCGTTTTTCCAGAAGCCCATCGAATGGCCCCATCCTTGCTGGGAATCTTGTTGGCGCAGGTGACACGGGCGGGGGGGGTGGGATTCCGTTCGAGTTACACGTTGAGGGGCAGGAGACAAAAGCACGGTCGAGTCTGTGTTCCGTCATACGCGCTGTGCCCCTTAGGGCTTACTTGCCCTCGAGGATGAAAGACTGCGAGGGCGTACGCGCGGGGTGGGAGTAGGTCGTACCGCCGTCTGTGCAGAGGTACCTGGTGTACCTCAATCTACTCCTCGTTACGGCCTGGGATGCACTGCGATTGCCAGTCCAACAGAGGGTGGTCTGACTCTGTATGTAGACGTCCCTTGGAACACGTCCTCCCAGATAAGATCCGCCAAGACAACGCATTAGGCCCAGAATGGTTCACGCAGACGGTAGACCTTCCACCGACCTTCCATGCCTTCTACGCAACAAAGAAAGTTAGTGGCTCCTCTGGTTCCTGCGCAAGCCATCTGAGCCCCATCAAAGTCTATCAGAGTGCCGATCATGCAAGCCTCCCTTCCATCCTGCGCAGGGCCAGGGTCTAGTCTCTGACATCAATTGAGGATGTCGCCCTGATCGGCAATTAGCGCTATCTAACTAGGCCTTCTCCATGGGGCACTTCGGGGACCGTCCCCAGGCAGCGTATTCCGAAAAGGGCAATAGCTTGAAATCTCTGGGCTATGGGGTGCGACATGCAGTCGTCTGTGCTGACCGCCACATGTTCACATTGGCTTCAGATGCATGTTCCAGTGGGAGGGTTGTTGGTACGACCTTCGTGGTAGATTCATGCACCCAGGCGTGGTGGTGACCAAATCAAGGGAATGAACCCTTCAACCCTTTGATTCAGTCCACTCTCGTTGTAGAAGGAGAGGACACGAAGAGGGAGTCATGCATGAGCCGTTTACGTTCAGTAGTAGGTAGATAGTGTTTGACTCTGAGCGGATCGTTTGGAGAACCTAGTAACCTTGTTTCGCTCACGTGATCGTTCTGACACCAGTCAACCGGGCAGCTAAGATCCCGGATGTGGTCCCGTCCAAAGCGCCTATAATTCCGATGATATAGACTAGCGAGACTAGCCTGAAAGGATTCCACCGGCCAGCCCTAGGACGATGGACTAATGCAGAACACAGTATAGTGGCCTTCCTCTGGGTACCTAAACTACTAGGTACTAACTTAGGTACCTAAGAGTATCTTAGTAGGTACCTTACTGAACTAAACTAAACTAACTAACAACTTGACTCTGAACTTATAGTATAGAAAATACGGCCAACGCCGACTCAGCGGCCGCCCCACCTCCGCGACTGGTTCGAACGGGGCATGATGCGGTCCAGTGATCTGCCCCGGCCAGTCTTTAGCGTCAGTGGATACTTAAGCCGGACCAATGGTTAGCGAATCATCGTTGCGGTGGCGCCTTCTAATTATCATCGGCTTCCTTGCCGCCCGTTCTGTCAGGCAACGACCAGGCGCTCTCGCTCGCTCGCTCTTGTACCCGTGTCGGTCACTCCTCCAGGTGCTCGCGCTGTCGCACAACCGTTTAAGTCCGATGCTGTTATGTACGTCTCCGATGGTTCGAATCCAAGCCATACAACGACAGACGGAGACGATGATGACATGGAAACCGCCTCCTCGTCCACATGCTTGCCAAAACATGGAACTGCCTGCGATTTCCCAAGATGTCGGTACTGTACCTATACCTTGATCCAGGTCGTGCTGCCCTCTGAGTGGCGGCCGCGGGATCGACTGATCGACTGACCGATCATGGAACTGTGGGGAACCGGTCCAGATCGCATTTCTCCTCGCACGCACTGGAAAGGGTCGGTCGTTACGTTGGCCGTGCGTGCGGCGTCCAAACCCGCCCATGCGATGACGGCTCCGTTCCATGGTTCTGCCTCAAACAAGTCTACCTACCAACCGCATGTGTCCGTCCACCTGCGTCGACACGGAGATGAACGGTTCGCCCTGTCATCATCCTCTTTCTACGGAGTATATGATCTCCCCATCCATGGAAATAGGGATGCGACTGTATCCACTGGTTGTGTTGTCCGCACGGTGGGGATTGGCCTCGTGCCAGCCTGACTGTTTCCTACTTCGATTATAGGTATCCGTGTCTGCAGAGGGCCTCCCGCTATGCGGTTGGGAGACAATAGGTATGATATGGATGGCAGAGGTTGATTGGTGATTGGTATGGTATTGGTCTTTTTTTTATTAAAAAAGAGGAAGAAAGAGAAAAAAAAAAAAAAAAGAAAATGGAGTAGAATAGAATAAATTAAAAATATTTGAGACCATTATTGCATATTTTAGTGCGTTCTGTTTAATCTCTTCTTTGATACCTCAACATATACCTAATTCTACCATTTCGGAGTCTGATATGCAATAGCCTCATTGGTAATATCTCCTGAGCAGAGCAAAACCCGTGGGTGGATTCAGATCCTGCCAGTCATCTGGTCCCATCCTCCCATCCCATGCAACCGAGCAACATGGATTGCGGTGTTGTGCGACCAGCCGCCTCCCAGTGCCGCATGCCGCTGCTACCCTCTATCTCTATTCTTTGATATCCATATCATTCATGCCCCGTGTGTCAGTCACTATTCTCATTATCTGGGGAACACTATGTATAGAACTTCTAAGAGACGATCAAACACCCGATGTTCCAGACTTTGTCTGTCTGTGGCTCTTGTTCTTTCTCTCAGTCTGCAATTGTCTTCTATTCATGGCGGAGGGTGCAAATTTGGCACAAAGGAGGGGCGGGAGCCCAGGATTCTAGTGAGGAAGTGGGAAGACAGAGGGTCTGAATAATATCAGAGAAATTATACATGCCCAAGGACAGAGTCTAGAGGCATAAGCGATGGCATATAGCGTAGATCCCCGGGGTAGAAAGGCCCGTGAGCGACAAGAATACAAAAAAGAAAATAATTGAACGAGAGAGAAAAGAATTAATTTGACGGCAGGAGAATAATAATTCTGGCAAATAATCCCCATATCAACCATCGAAAAACGAAAAGTAATAACCCATCCTAGCCCTCCCACCAGCAACCCGACACAGTGGAACAAAGACAGCGCCATCACCTCCGCTGTCTCCTCCTCCACTGGAAAAGAAACACCGCCGCCGCCGCCAACTTCTGCTACTACCGCTTGCTGCTGCTCTGTATTTTTGGCGGCTTCTTGCTCAGGGTCTCAGCCGCGGGGGTCCCATGGTTGTGCCGTTCTAGATGAACTGAAAATCCCAGACTATTGCGATCCTACCCTGGCCTTGTTCTTATATTATATCGCTGCTGTCCGCTGCTGCAGATCCGTCTTTTCTGGATTTCTTCCACACTCATCCCTCCCCTTGACTGATTTGACTGACTGATCGGTGGATTAATATCTGTCGCATTGGTTCCCACCTTCTTTCCTTCCTTCCTCCCTCCCTCCCTCCCTATTCATTCTCTCCTAGCAATCTCCGGGTTAATATCGTGACCCTCTCCGCCGGGACCTGTTGGCTCTCCCCCTCCCTCTCCCTCCGCTTACCTCAATTCGTTTGCCTCCTGACCCTTTTCCCTCTCCAATCTCTCCCTGAATCGCACTATCTTTGCTTCTCTTCTTTACTCCCCTCCCAATTACCACGGGAGACTATTAAAAGTGCCCCTCGCTCGTGGCGCTCTCTGTCTAGTTGCCAATTCCTTGCCGCAGCCTGCGATTTGGGAGGAACCTCAAATGCAAACTTCCCCTCTCCACCATTCTACGACACTATTTTTACTCCGAATACGTCTGCTTTCTTCTATTTCATTGCTCTCCTTTGCCTCCCGAAGACCTTACTTCGTCCCAACAGCGTCCGCGCAGTCTCTCCCGCACCGGCTTTGCAACAGCGAACTTCAGCAAATTTCCTGGCTTCCAAGAGCTGCGAGAAAGTGATATCGTTATTGTGACTTCCCACCTTCCTCCTACGACCAGTCATGACGGTCTCCGCCCCAAGGCTGATTCGCGGTCAACCACTCTCCCCTCCCCAGTCCACAAGTGGAGAGCCCGTCCCAGAAGGCCACCAGGACCCCTGTTCGATCATTCAGCCATATTATTCCCCCGGTGACGCCTTTGGTGCAGCTGGACTGCACGGCAACCACGAAGGGCCGACGCCGCAGTCAATGGTCAGTACCCAGTCCCACGCCCTCAAAAGATTCTCTCCTAAACTGACTTCTGCAGTCGTACGACTCTTCCTCTTCATCGCAATACATCTCCACAGGAGACTACGCACAGCCCGTGCCATTACAACACTCCGTAAGACCCCTTAATCTTCCCTCCATCCGCACCATCACCTTGACTAACTCCCCAAGATCGCCGCGCACGGCCTCCAGGTCAACACTCCACCCCCCACCCTAGACGACAGCATTCTTCCCAACGGTTCGGACGCGGCCTCGCTGCGCTGGAGGTCGCCGCCGATCCGGCGATCGGCCCGCGGAAAGGCCAAGGGCTCGAGAGACAGCCGCGCTCGTCGTCGGCCCATGGCGAAGGACAGGCCCGATCTTCCGGGCCCGTTGAGTGAGCTGACCAAGCATATGACGCACATCCCCGTCAAGGATATGGGTGCCTGGGTGCACCGTCCCGTCGAGGTCCGTCTTCAGGAGGTGACCAAGAAGAACGGCAAGATCGCCCGACCTATGAACTCGTTCATGCTCTACCGGTCGGCCTACGCGGAGCGCACCAAGCAGTGGATCTCCCAGAATAACCACCAAGAGGTGTCCGCCGCCGCAGGCATTAGCTGGAAGCTGGAGCCTCCCGAGATCCGCGAGAAGTACGAGATGCTCGCGAACATCGAAAAAAAGAACCACATCAAGGCGCATCCGAGCTATCGCTTCTCGCCGTCCAAGGACAAGAAGAAGCGTCCCACGTCAGCGGACGGTCCCAGCAATCCGAACGAGGCCCGGAACACTCCCGAATCAAGCCCCGATTTGGGACACCACGTCCGCGACCTGAGCTATTCGGAGTTCGAAGGTGGGTGGGAGAGCCGCGGCTCCACCCCCTTTAGTTTCATCGATCAGGGCTACCTTAGTTCGTCCTGGCAGACGAACCCCGGTCGATCGGTGCCAGGGCTGATGCCGTCGCCGGAACCGACTCCTTATATTCAGCAGACCACGATCCATCAGAACCTGATGGGTGCCCACGTGGAAGACGTGCGCTTCGAGAGGGTCGATCTGCAAGAAATGCAGTATACATCGACGACGGCTTTGGCCGGGCTGCCCGGAGCAGCCCACCATGACCTTCTGCAGCCTCCGACGTCGGCGCCCGGCCGGCCTGACGGCCAGCTCGATCCTCAGCTCTTGTCCTTCTCGAGCGACGCCGGGAGCACCGCTGCAGGCAGCCAAGTCTACAGCAACTCTCATTACCCTGTCTGGCAAGAAGCGTCGTCAACCAACTCCTACCTCCCGGTTGCCACATCGCTGCCTCCTAGTACGGTGTCGTACCCCGTCGATCCGACCTACCAAGCGGGGATGCAGACCCTCGTGGATGGTCGGGATGCGTGGGACTCCAACCAGGAGACCAGTCTCGACGCTTCTGTCGGTGAATTCGACCACTGGCTCAACCACCAGGCATCGGGGTACTGAATCTGACATGGTTGGTGCTCTCAAATATTGTGACGAGGCGATGAATACAACGAGATCAATGTCATGGATTCTTTGGCGGTGTCATGCACCGCTTTCTGTCGTTTCTCTTTCTGTCTGAGTTTTCTATGGGCTAGGGCGGTTCTCTCCTCTCGTTTTAGAAGACCATGAGATCGGTATGGCGCAAATGCGGATCGGGTTCAGCTTTAGTCGGTGTTGGTTTCGATGGCTTCATGATTAGTCGTGCCTTTTGTTCTCATTTAGTTTCATATCCGTGGGTTGGAATCTGTTTGAGATGGTTTATTGTACGTGTCTCTTGGATAGAGTACCGGTTGCATATCACCTTGTGCATGACTCGGTGGATAGAAGAATATTGATACCCGTTACTATGAAGGTGCACTAGAATCCATGCTCTATCTGTATTTGACCTTGTAGAATTGGAGAAGATTAATGAATGGGCATCGTTGAAGTTGTAGATGGTCGTCCAATGGACGCTTGGCAATTAGCGGGCGATCTGTCACGTGGAGCGCGTTCAACGTGGGGAACCCAAGACGCGCCATCCATTATTCTCTCGATTTCATTGAGATACCTACACCCGACTGCTGCATTCTCTGTGATAGCGATAGTATCCTCTTACCGAGCATTCTTTCCCTATATACCATTTGTTAGCTCAAGTCCACAACTACAGTCGAAAACACCCGCCACCACACCGACCCGACCATCTACAAATTGCGCGACGGAGAATTGCATTGAACGACAGGCACCATCCTCATGTACGGCGAACTCGGGAACAAGTTGGTACGCGACTATAATTCCCTCCTCACGACTGACCCTCGCTGACCGACTCCACCACAGGTCCAACATGCCAAACGCACGCAATCCCTCGTCCACCTCCCGCCCTACCAGACCGAACTCGTGCGCATGGTAGCCCGCGAAGTGCGAGACCTCGACCGCGACGTGGCGCAGATCCTGGCCCCCTTCGAGGGCAGCTTCAACCCGTCCGCGGAGCCGGCCATCGCGTGCGCCCTGCTCGTCGACCACCTCAGCATGCGCCGCAACAAACGCTGTCTGCTGGCGTACCACCGCGTGCGCACCGAGAAGCTCGAGGAGCTCTGCTGGAAGGGCGTGGATATCCTCGAGCAGCAGCTGCCGCCGGCCGAGGAGGACGGGGCTGCCGGTGGCGGCGGCGGCGCGTCGGCGCCGATGAGCTCGCAGAGTGGGAATCACAGCTCGCTGAGTCCCGAGGAGGAGGAGTATTTTCGGCAGTATAGCGATATGCTGGCGGCGTATAAGGGGCAGTGGACGGATGTCGATCTTACGGGGAGTCTGGAGCCGCCCAAGGATTTGTTTATTGATGTGCGGGTGCTGAAGGATGCGGGCGAGATCCAGACGGAGTACGGGTATGTTGGTGTTCTCTGTCTTTTGGGTTTGTGCATGAGTGCGCGGTGCTGACTTGCTTAGGGTGATTAATCTGACGAAGAACAGTCAGCTGTATGTGCGACAGGGCGATGTGGAACGGCTGATCGCGCAGGGGTTCCTGGAGCGGTTGAGCTGATTTCGGTGGTCTGATGTCGTGATGTGTTATGTTGTGATACCCCTTTGTATATAGAGCTGGTTGATTCGTGGTCTGTCAATGTACCTACTAAGGTAGGTAGTGGACTTCCACTGTGGATATCCAATAGCGGAGTATGCGGCTAAGGTGATTGACGGCCACTACCAGGGAGCTTGCATTCCAGACCCGATCTAGACTCAGATTTTGTTGCTAATGATATTGAGTAATTCTGGTCCTCTTCTGATATACTGAGCGTAATAAGAATAATATTAATGACTACCTACATGGGAGTACTACACCTATAATGACCATTATCTCAAGAAGTACGACATCAACAGCCGTCTTAGTCATGGGATCCACTGCCGCAAAAAGAAATAATTCCCCGACTACGAGCTCCCTACGGGCCTATCATCGTCATCAGCTTCTTGTCGCATACTTCGAGCTTCTCCAGAAGCTCGTCTCCACGCCAATTCCACCTCAGCTCTCCGGGGAGAGAGTCGAGAGAGATAAGAAAGCCCCCCTCTACCAGAGGTACCGTTCGGGCGAGTGGGCCGGCGATAGCTCCCCGTGGTGATAAGACTTTTTAGTCACTCCCCTGCCAGGTCCGATAACAGCCTCTGCTCAGGAACTTCTCCGCTCGGACTCTTCGGCTCATTACAGTTCTCTCTGGCTTTCTCTCGGCCCTGGGCGATCCTCTCATATGCTGTCGGCCTCTCGTCATCTCGGCGCGACCCAATTGTCCCTCCATGCCTACCCTCCGTGCTAATCTGGTAGACAAACTCTTGCGTCATTCGGAACCGACTGTCGTCTGCGCCCGCGGCGTTTGAGCCGACCATACAGCGTCGCAGAAAGCCTGAAAATCTTGCGCCATTTTCCTTGTGGAAATTCAATACTATTGTCTGGAGATCGAACGGGCAAGACCGTCGCCCCCCGCAGGGCCGTCATCCGCGATGGGAGTACTTCGACCCCGGAGCCAGAGCGACGCTCATCGCGCCGGATTGTCTCTTCGTCGCGCATCTCTCGTCGATGACTTGGCTCCTGGGCCGCATGACTATCCGGTTGAGCAAGCCAACAATGGAAGCCCGCCTCGGACCTTGGGAATCGAACCTCTTGTCTCGGGCGGAACAAGCTACAGGACCCCAAGTCGGTCTTTCTACCATCGGTCATTCAATAACACATTAGGTGAGAATATGCGAACCTGCTGGCCCCGGATTTACCTCATGCTTCGTGTGGATCGTGTGTTGACTCCTGTCGGTGCTCTAGATCCGGCTCATTATTCTTCTAATGGTCTCCGAGAACAGTCGGCCGAACTGGCGTCCTTCGCGCTGTCTCTCAATGGGAGCTCTCCGCAGGAGAGGAACACCCTTCTCCCATCATTGGATATCTTCCATCAACCAGAAAATATGAATCTTGCGTCATCTCCCGCTGAGACTATCGTTCCAGCCCGCCGGGACTCGGAATACCACCAAACGCCCGCCGCTGGGTCGTCCGTATTGACGGAGATGATCCGCAATCCGGACGAGTTCCAAGACCTTCCGACTCCCCATGGGGCCAGCACTACGGATGGAAATGGAACGAGTCGGCCACGAGCCTCAAGCACAAGCCCCACAGCGGACGAAGTCGCAGAGGACAATGAGACCACTGAACACACATCCCTCATCCTGAGGACATCGCCCTCGAAGCCCATTTATAGCTACGGGAGTGTCGAAGATGTCGAGAGCCAGAGGTCTACGCGTAACCCGGAGGGCGGCGTACTACGAGAGACCCTCGCCAACGTCTCCTCTTGCTGTCGAGTACTATCGAACCCGAAATCATGGAGTGGGCGAGCCGTGTGGAACCGAGGTGTCGTCTACCCTGTCAGTTTACTCCCGGCGGTATTTCTCGGTCTACTGCTCAATATTCTCGACGCCCTGTCGTACGGTATGATCCTGTTTCCCTTGGGAGAGCCGATCTTCTCGGATCTTGGGTCGGACGGGATCTCGATGTTCTACGTCAGTACCATCATTGCTCAGCTGGTTTTCTCCTGCGGAGGGTCAATCTTCCGTGGTGGGATCGGTAGCGAGATGATTGAGGTCGTCCCCTTTTTCCACCAAATGGCCTTTACTATCCTGGCCCGAGTGGGTGATAACAACCCGAAATCCGTGTTGGCCACATGTATTCTAGCCTTCAGCGTCAGTTCCGTCCTGACGGGTCTGGTGTTCTTTTTGATGGGGACCTGCGGGCTGGGGTCGCTCATTGGTTTTTTCCCACGCCATATTCTGATCGGTTGCATTGGTGGTGTGGGCTTCTTTCTCCTGGAGACTGGCCTGGAAGTATCAGCTCGGCTGCCAGGCTCTCTCGAGCTCACCATTCCTACGCTGAAGAAGCTCTTTCAGTTGGATACCTTCCCCCTTTGGATTACCCCGCTAGTGCTTGCGATTGGCCTCCTGGTGTTGAAACGTTTCGTGCGATCCAATTTTCTTGTGGGTGGGTATTTCATCGCGGTGGCTGTCGTGTTCTACATTGTCAAATTTGCCGCCAGAATACCTATGGACACGCTGCGGAATAGCGGATGGGTCTTTGATGCCCCGTCATCTGCAAACCCGTGGTGGCATTTCTACACACTCTACGGTGAGTAATTTGCGGTGTTCCACTGGACCACATCTGACTATGATAGACTTTTCGGCCGTCGATTGGGCGGCCTTTGCTGACACGATCCCGGCGATGTTCGCACTCACCTTCTTCGGCATCCTTCATGTTCCCATCAATGTCCCGGCGCTGGGCATCTCCACGGGCGAGGACAATCTGAACGTGGACCGAGAGCTCGTGGCACACGGAGTCACGAATGCCTTATCAGGGTTTGTGGGTAGCATCCAGGTATGGTTACTTCCTCCCTCGAACTTTCGAACTTAGGTCTGTCGCTAATGACGTAGAACTACTTGGTGTACACCAACAGTCTGCTTTTTATCGACAGTGGTGGAAACTCCCGTCTGGCAGGAATTATGCTCGCGGCAGCTACCGGGGGCATCCTCCTAGTCGGACCTGTGATTGTCGGGTTTATCCCTGTCATGGTTGTCGGTGCACTTATCTTTCTCTTGGGAATAGAGCTGATGCAGGAAGCCTTGGTTGATACGTGGGGGAGGCTGCACCGGGTTGAGTATCTCACGGTTCGTTGAGCAAGCAGGTCGCTTAAATTCCGGTTGGCTGACTTCCACAGATTGTCATTATCGTGGTAACAATGGGTGCTTGGGACTTCGTGGTGGGTATTTTTGTTGGTATCATTCTTGCCTGCTTGAGTTTTGTCGTCCAAACGTCTCGCAAGTCCGCCATCCGGGCTAAATATTCCGGTAAAGTCGCCAGCTCAACTGTTCGGCGGCCTCCGATCCAGCAGCGGTTCCTGAAGGAGGCTGGGCAGCAGACACTAATTATCAAGTTGGGAGGTTATCTCTTCTTCGGGACAATCGTGGACGTGGAAAACACCATGCGCGGACTCATCGAGGAAGAGGCCTTCAACAGACGTCCTATCCGGTTTCTTATTCTGGATTTCTCGCGCGTGTACGGCTTGGACTTCTCTGCCGCCGAGGCGTTCACTCGCATTAACCGCGTGCTGCGCAAGCGGCATGTGCAGATGACAATATCCGGGTTAGATGTGGAGGGCGAGATAGGGCGCAGCCTGCAGAATGTGGGTCTTTTCGAATCGGAAAACGGTGTGCAGCTCTTCGAGGACCTCAATTCTGCCCTGGAGTTCTGTGAGAACAACTACCTCAAGGTCTTCTACAGCTACCGCGAAGCCCTCCTGAAGAGAACCAACGTCTCACCCACGTTCCTGGAGGTTCCCGTCTCTCAAACTCAGCACCACCTCGGCGAGGGCATCGTGAGCTCTCCCCGCCATCGGTACCTGCAGCAAGCCGCCACGACGACTCTCCATGAGGACGAGACCGCGGTGGTAGCTCCCGCTGCATGGTCCGCAATGCGCCAACCGCTTCCACTCCTGCTCCAGACATTCCAAGGGTTGACTGCGCGGAACGAGGATTTCTGGTTCCCCGCGTGTGCGTATTTTGTCAAAGAAACCTACGCCGCAGGCACCGTGCTGTTCCAGGAGGGCGACGTACCCGCTGGGTTCTATCTTCTGGAATCCGGCATGCTACGTGCAGAGTACGAGCTTCCCCAGGGCAGCTACTTTGAGCTGATTGTGGCTGGAAGACCGTGCGGCGAGCTGCCGTTCTTCAGTGAAACCCGACGGACAGCAACAGTCAAAGCCGAACAGGATTGCGTTGCGTGGTGTTTGAACGTGGAGAAATGGCGGGCGCTGAAGGAACAGGAACCTGAGATTGCGCGGGAACTGCTGACGGTCAGTCTGAAGCTGACGACGGAGCGGATGGACTGTATTACTTCGTAAGTGGTTCCTCTGTTGGTGTTGCGGTGCACGTACTAACTCTGTGATGTCAGTTATGTTCTCACGATGGCGGCCTGATACGTGTCACGAACTTGCCTGTTTCTAATAACTTTCTGCCATCTCGATGGGTTTGATCCTATCGGGAAGAATGGACCTTTGCATCTGTGGTTTTGGGCGGTTGGCTGAGCGTTTGTAATCTATATTGGTGGACATTTGGAGATATGCATACAGTATGCATTTGATATGTACAGATGCTGACATATCTTTCTACCTGTTTATACATCTGATGAATTGAACGACGTGAGATACCTTCTTCCATATCTGGATGAGCATGTGAGGGGGTTGCGTCTAGGTCTTGCTCCCTTTTAGCTAAGAAAAGCGGGGAAATGCCTGCATAGTGATGGGCGGTAGCAGTTCCGCGATATTCTGAGCGTTCAAGAACAAACTCTTTGTTCTCGGTGCCCAGTCTTGGTTAGCTGGGATATTCAAGAACCAAGGGCGATGGAAAGAAGCGGAAACGCTGCTAATCCAGTTCACAGAGGGGTTACAAGGAAGTGCTCGGAACAAACAATCGCTCTTATCTGGCATGTACATTAGATGTAACATTTGTCATTGAACCAGGTGACTACATCAGACTGCAGACTGGGTACACTTTGGCGTTATAGTTCCGCTTTTAGAATCTCCTGCCTGTTGTTAAAGCATGTGTGCGACCCCTAGTGACTGTCTATCTTATTGATTAGGGAGTAGATTCATTGATGAAATCCACCAGGATAGAGCACGGGCATTCTATTTGACAACAGGTACATAGACAGTCACTAGGGGTCCTATAATTCGGGCGTTCTTCGTCAATAATCCTAGTACTAACTACGGTAGTGGCTGATATGAAATCTGACCTGTAGGTACTTTTGTCCAGCGACTAATCCCGTTAATTAGCTGCAAATCGTTGCAACGGTTTGTACCTGTACCCCAACGGCCCCGACTGAGCGCATACGGAGTACATGAGGTCATGCACGAGATGCGTGTACGTAGGTGCTTGCTGCGGAGGACAGGCCACCGTGAAAAAGGGAGAGGATGGCGCAATCCCGAGTCGCTTGCCGCCGAGGATGACTCCACACCCTGGACTTATGACATGTCGCAGCACACTGTCGCATTCGATGCGCCGACTCGAAACATGGTGGCCGGATCGAACTGTGCGATAGGGTCCTGGGGTAATTACCTGGGCAAGAAACCAGATAAGATGAAACGCTCACCGCTCATCGCAATCGAGGGGCAGTCCTTGAGGGAAGGGGAAAAGAAAACGGGATAGGGAGGGACTGATAGGACTGAAGGTAGAGACGGGAGTAGTGGGATCGTCATCACACGGACAGACGATCGACGGTGGTCTGATTGGCGTGTGGTCGCGAAACGGGCGAAAAGGGGGAGTGGAGCCCTGCTGTTAGTCTGGTCGACTTAACCTTATTGAGAAGCGCCGCAGTGGAGACCGTTGATATTAGACTGAAGACTTTTGTCATCGTATTCTTATACGGAGTAGCTAGTAGTTAAAAGTAACTATGCCTAACTGGATGGAAGGAGAAGGATTTGTCTGAGGTCATTCTGCCATGCGCGTTGTCATTTTTATCGAACTGCAGGAAGTCATTGGCTGGTGTTTCGCGGATGAAGTTAATTTTCTTATACTGTCTCCTATACAGTTTCCTTGGGCAGTGATAGGGCTGCGTCGACATCCTGCGAGACGATAGCGCGCAACCCAGGTGGGGCGGCCGACGTCCGATTCCTAGTCCCTATATGGAAGTTTTCGCTTTGCTTTGCTTTTCGGGGTGGTTTGACTCTGGTGGTGGTACGGACGAGGGCGATGATTATCATCAGCGGTTAATCTTGGACCAGGTAGGAAGGGATGCGCCGGTCGTCCACCAGAAGCAGCCAAAGTCCCGATCAATTATTGCCCCTCGACGGAGTAGTTATACGAGGAGTTTTATCACCGATGACTAACTACGTTGCCTTAGAAGTAGTAGTTTTGATAACCAACAAGATCCAACATTCTTGCATATCGCATGACGAAATCATGGAGGGGGATGCCCTTCCCTGGTTGGTCACCTCTCGGGGTCACGGGGCAAGCGTCGCGTGGACAGTCGGCTGGTCCTTAGAAATCACTGGCAGGAAATGAGTATTGCCGGGCGCATATCTTCGACCCAAGCAGGAGATCGTTGTCGTCGGGAATGCGCCGTTTGGACGGTCTGGTCTTGATGGAGGATGAGACGGCCAGGGAGGTGGTGGGGATCCTTTAAACCCGGGTGGGCTTAGCCAGAGGACTAGAACACGGAATATGCTTTTAGTGCCCTATCGAGGGTCCTGATTGGGAAGCATGGGCTCCTTTTGCTTTTGTTACTTTAGTCACGATTTTGATATTTTTTTTTTTTTTTTTCGTCTCCAATTTTCGAACACGGCTCCACCCGACAGATCGATGCTGGTGGAGCTGTTCAGGGTCACTGTCCTTCAGGAGCTCAGGAGCTGTGCTGTATGTACAGAACATCTCATCCATCTGATGCGAGTTAGATATATGGAGGGAGTGGCCGAAAAGCAATGTAAGCTATTCTCGTCCGGTATTCTGATTCAGACTCCTACCAGCGCTCCTGAGGTTCGATGGGATTCCTCGAGAGCCCAAGGGTAGGACAGGGAAACCCACCAGATGATCCCAAGGGGAGCACAACCATGGAACCGACCCGAGTTGGTCGGTGGCTGGGTCGACTATTCAGGAGTTGGAGCTCCTAGTCAAACATCAGGAGAATCTTCATACTTGCCTAACTAGCTGGTCGTCAATCTAATACTCTGTACGCATGCTGGGTATCGAGCTCCGTAGTATGGCAGAAAGTTCTCTCGGAATGGACAGCCGTTGTTGAAGCTGCACGACCGGTGATCTCTCGGCCAGTCAGGAGGCCGCCAGGAGCTGTCAGTGTGTTAAATAATCGGTACTGTGCTGTAGACGTCTTGCAAGACTGGCATAATAGTAGCTAATTTTATCATTCACGAGGACAGCCCTCGCCACTGGCGCATCTTGAAGCCGTCTGCATCATCGGAAGACAACACCATCCAACCAGACCGGTGAACACCAACCTCCCTATCCACGACTCATCAAGTAGAAGTACAATGGAAGAAGACGAAGATAGACCCCCCTAATTAACCTGGAAATCGAGCTGCCCCACTGGGAGGTGTCTAGGCTGGCAACAAACTCGCCCTGCAGCTCCTTTCCCCTTCTAGTGCCCTCCTTTCTTGCTGGTTCGCCCCTGCTCCCTTCATCGGTCTATTTTTTTCCTTTTTTCCTTTTTTTTTTCCCTTCCCTCCTCTCTCTCCCCTCTTCTTCTTCTTCTTCTCTTCTCTCCTCTCTTCTTCCTCCTCTTCCTCTTCCCATTCCATTCCATCTGCTCCCCAAAGCTCAACCCCAACGCCTCTTTTCTTTTTCTTTCCCCTTCGTTGTGATACCCGAGCTCTTCAAGCCCTCGTGCTGCGAAAGCTCTTGTTTCTGTTGAGATACCCCCTTACCAAAAAAGAGATACCCATTCCTCTCCCGTTTGCGAAGCTCCGTCCCACGGCTTCCATTACCCAACACATACCTATTTTAATCCACCTACTATAATTACTTCCATTCTAACCCCCCTCATCATGTCTGATACTCAGAAGCCTGTTGAGGAGACCCCCGTCGCCGCTCCGGTCACCGACGCTCCTGCGGCCACCGAGACCCCCGCCACTGAGGCTCCCAAGGAGACTCCTGCGGCCGCTGAGTCCTCCGAGGCGGCTCCTGCCACCGAGGAAACCAAGAAGGAGGAGGAACAGCCCAAGGAGGAGGCCAAGGAAGAGCCTAAGGAGGTCACCCCCGCCTCCGAGGGTGTCCTGGGCTACAAGGCTCCCGGTCTGGTCAAGTAAGTCATCTCCCCTGCCGGTTCGCGACGCGCCGAATTACCAGAGAGGTCACTAACCTTCGTCACTCGCAGGGGCCTTCGCTTCGCCAAGCGCTTCTTCTACTTCAGCGACGACGCCGTCGAGGCCAAGCAGCTCGCCACCTACCAGCAGAATGAGAAGCCCGCTGTCGCCCACCCCACCGTCGCCTGGGCTACCCAGACCGGTAAGGGTCTGCTCTTCATCGTCAAGCGTGCGGAGGACAAGGCCACGCCTGCCGGTATCCTGAACCTTGTAAGTAGTGGCACGCGATACCTCATACAATGTCATGCCTAACATCAAACAGGGCCGAGATCTCCGATCTTACCAAGGAGAGCTCCACTGAGTTCCTTTTCAAGATCAACGGCCAGAAGCACACCTTCCAGGCCGCCAACGCCGCCGAGCGTGACAGCTGGATTGCCGCCATCGAGGCCAAGTCCGCCGCCGCCAAGGCCGAGAAGGAGACCATCACCTCCAGCGAGGGATACAAGGCTGAGCTGGAGAAGCTGAGTAAGTTGAACGAACACCCCGGTCCGTAAACCCTCCATTCTAACCGTCCAACAGCCAAGCCTGCTGTCCCTGAGCCCGCCAAGAAGGCCGCTGAGCCCAAGGAGGAGCCCAAGAAGGAGGAGGCTGCGGAAGAAGCCAAGAAGGACGAGGCCGCCCCTGCTGAGGAGCCCAAGGACGAGGCCAAGGAGAAGGCCAAGAGCCGCTCCCGCTCCCGCAAGCGCACTAGCATCTTTGGTATTCTGGGCCGTTCGGGCGAGAAGGATGCTGAGGCCGCCGAAAAGAAGGAGGAGAAGGCTGAGGAGGCTAAGCCCGCCGAGGCCTCCGCTGAAGCCCCCGCCGAGTCTTCTGCTGCTGCTGAGACCACCGAGGCCGCCCCCGCCGCTGAGGAGCCCAAGAAGGAGGAGCAGCCCAAGGAGGAGGCCAAGGAAGAGAAGAAGGAGGAGAAGAAGGACGACAAGAAGTCCAAGCGTACCTCCATCTTCGGTAACCTCTTCCAGAAGGTCGCCAGCCCTTCTCACGAGAAGTCGGAGAAGGAAGCCGCCGCCCCCGCTGAGACCCCTGCTGTTTCCAGCACTGCTCCCCAGCTTGACAACCCCGTCGAGGGTGAGGCCTCTCAGCCCAAGGAGGACAAGGTGGAGGCTGCTCCTGAGGCTACTGCGGAGGGTGAGGCTGCTAAGGACGCCACCCCTGCCCAGTCCCCCGCTGCCGAGACCCCTGCTGGCAACAAGGAGAAGCGTCGCACTTCTTTCTTCGGTAACTTTGGCAAGAAGAAGGCTGACTCGGACAACGAGGGCACCGACGGCGAGGCCAAGTCCAAGGGCAACAAGCTCGGTGGTCTGTTCCGCAAGCCCAGCAAGGCTGTGAAGTCTGAGACCAAGGAGACCTCCGCCGAGACTACCGAGGCCAAGGAGGAGGCTGCCCCCAAGGAGGCCCCCGTTGAGGAGTCCCCTGCCGAGGAGAGCGCGAAGCCCGCCGAGGCTACCACCAACGGCGAGGAGTCCAAGCCCGCCAACGTCGCCGCCACTTCCACTCCTGTCCAGGCTGCTGCGTGAAGTGCTTCACCGAAGAGGGCAGTCGAGTATGAGAAGTGGTGGGATCCCACGTCTTCATACCGATGATCAACGGTCTTGATTGTGATCACGAAAGCCCGGGAAGAGAAACCGAAAATACTAGTAATACCTGCGTGAAATTCGTTTGTGTGTTTGTTGATTGTTTTTGCATTGTCACTGTTTCGGCTGCCCTGCTGTTCGGGCGTGGATCAGTTGGGAAAGTGACAACGATACCCGATGCTGTTTTGGCGGTCCCTTCGGCCCTGATGTCCTTGCGTCTGGAGCCACATTCCGTTCCTTTATGATATCCCGTTCCCGCGAGGATGACCCCCCGTATGGGGGGGCCCTTGCGTGTGTTCATGTTGTGCGCCGTCCAAGCTAGATTGATACCACTGTTGTTTTTGCGTGCTTGATTCCGCTGCTTGATGATGTCTGTTGGTTTGACTTGATTCGTTTTTGATACCCTAAGGGGAGGAAGGGTGATCTTGCCAGTTGGATGGGTACGGGACTGGTGCTTAATATGTTGGAGCCTCCCGCCACAACGCCATTGACCGGATCGCGGACTGTCCGTGGGGGATGGATAGTGGGGTGACGGACATGCAGCCCATGCTCGTTGCCGCCGATCCACCCATACAGCATCATAGGTAATAGCTAATAGAATCAGTGTTTTATTGTTATTGTATGCTTAAGCAGTGGTCTGTCCGTTAGTCTGCAGCGTAGTTTAATCGCACGGCCCCGACATGGCTGGTGTTGAGCCTCAGCGGGTGATGTCATGATGGAGATCTTGCATTCCAATCATGGTGTATTTCATTGCGTGCCTACTCTGTAGTACATGTCAATGACAGGAATGATAAATAGGGCAGTGGTTGTATCAACATCGAGTCTTGCTGACATACAACTGTCACGAGGCCCGCGGGGTACGAATTCATCTTCGTGGAGTTATCTCTTCCTGGCTACCGTCGTCTCCATGTCTGAGGACAGATATATATATCCACCGGTTGAATGAACTTATGAGCATTTAATCCTGCCAGTCTTTAGCCAATACACAAATCCCCGGCCAATCCGCCTGAATGGACAAATCCTCCTCACAGGATGAGACCCCTCGTTAGCAAGGTAGGCCACAAGATGAAGTTTCTCGATCCTCGCTGCTTAGAAACCATACAAGGTCGAGCCGTCGTCCATGAATTTGTAAGCCGCGATATGCTCGGAAATTGCAGCCGCTTGGCATAATCCGTCGACCCGAACTCTTGGGGGGGGGATTTCATTCTGGTTTTTATCACATGTCTTACCTAATGTGATGTGGTCATTCCGGCGACTTGGTGAAATCTTGTTTTGCTAGCCAGACTATGCTTGGTTTGGTTAACGCTCGACGAGGAGTGAATGGCTGACGAGTTCATTCGGACCGGTTTCTTTTCCGGCGTCATCGCGAGGATGTGCCTAGTCGGAATGGATCCCTTGCTCCAAATAACATTACATTCGACATACGGAGGACAAAGTAAATCCCATCTACTCCTAACTATCTAGGTAGACACGTTCTGCAATGTTGCAATGTTCAAGGAGGTGGTAGTGGACCTCGCTATTTGAGACAGGCTACGCCGCAGATACGAAGTGGAGGTTGCAGACGGCAAGAAACCGGCGGGATAGAGTTCAGACTGGAGCCAATTTCACGCCCTTTGACGGAGCACGGCACCGCCCTTGAGGCTCAGCCCCAGGCTGTCGGCTGGCGGAGTTCCCCATTGAGAGCCCGACAGAGGCTGTGACAATGTCTGCCTGCAAGGATTCTGGCCTGATTCGCCAATCGCACCGTCCGACCAGGAGCCCCAGGCATTCTCGAACGGGGGTCCGCAGCCAATCAGCACGACGAATGGGGGTGTGACTCACACCGGCTGACCGCGGACCCCTGTCCTTGCCCGTTTTGGCCTAGCGTGCCAGGCGGGGAAGCGACGCGTCCTGATTGGCCGCAATGCGGATCACGGGCGCACACACCCGCTTAAGAAGTGCCTGATTTCCCCCTCCCGTCGTTGCCTGGCGTTTTTCTTTTCCTCCTCTCCATCTATCTCTCTTTTTTTCATCCATTATCTTCACGTCTTCTTCACCCGTCACCATACTACCATTGTCTGATACTACGCTTTTACACCACGTCCTCGCCCAAAATGAACTTCTAAACTCTTCCCCCGGAAAGAGCCCGTCTTTCTCCTCCGAGACAGACACCATAGATCCTCCACGGACCTCGTCGTTTACCCCCATCTCTACTCAACAACCCCCCTCAGAGTCTCCTTTTTCAGGACCTCTGAACTTTAGCATCGCTTCGCGTAGCTCAAGTTCTCACCCGAACTCTCTACCCACGTTCGACGTCACGTCGTTCACCACGGATAACCATCAGCAATCATGGCTTCCTTCGCCCCCGCCCCAGCAGCCACTGGCTCAGCATCTGAATCCGGATTCCAACGCGATCAACAACAACAACTCCCTGCAGGAGGACTTCGTGCTATACCCAGCGCATCCCAGGGACTCTCGTGCTCCAGCTCCTCTGAGTACAACCCCTAGATTGTCTCCATACTATCAACATCCGCATCTGGTCCGTTCCGGGCACCTTTCTCGACGACACTCTCTGAGCTTGCAGCAGCAACTCCAGCAGCAGCAGCTTGCAGCCTCGCCTGTCCAGGTTCCTCGGGTGACCAGACTTGCCGCGCAGTCTACCGGGTTCCCTCTGTCCACGTCTCTTCGGTCTAGTCCCTCCAGTCGGAAGCAGCACCTTTTGCGTCTGCACGCTGCCGCCGTTGCTTCGAATTCGGCGCCATCTCTTCCGAATTCTGCTTATCCTTCCCATCAGCGCCCGCCTGTTCCTCTATTCAACAGTCCCGTCAATTACACACAGAAACAACACGATCCTACTCGTCATCGTCGCATCATGTCTACCCCCAACATTGTTCAAGGTAAGTCGCACTGGTGATCTCGCGTGCTCCATCGCATGCGCTGACCCTCGCGCCGCAGATCTCCCGGATCTGTTCGATTTCACCTCCGACCAGTTTGGTGGTGATTTCGACGCAGCCATGGAGCCCACCATGCTCTCGCCCCACCAGATCCCTACCGGCATCATGGCGTCCAAGGATCCCATGGGAGATGTTCCTTCGGGAACCATCTCTCCTAAGGATCTGCTGATGGATGCATCTGCGCCTCCCTCCACCTCTTTCACGGACCTGAGCACTCCGTCCTTCGAGTCGCCAGGCTACTTCAGTCAAGACACCTCGCCCATGTTCGCTACCGACATGGAGCTGGGTCCTGGCCACGAGGAGTGGGATTCTCTCTTCCCTCCTCAGGATGGCTTGTCCATTCCATTTGACGCGGCCGCCCTGGAAGTCACTGAAGCGGCTCCTGCTCCGGCTCCGGCTGCTGCAGAACCCAAGGTGGAGACGCCTTGTGCGTCCCCCATGGTCCGTAACTCTTCTCGCGCCCCCTCTCCGGGCTCGACCCGCTCCGGCACCAAGCACTCCACTGTCGCGGGTGTCAACGCTCGTCAGCGCAAGCCGCTGCCTCCCATCAAGTATGACTCTGGCGATCCCGTGGCTCTGAAGCGGGCTCGCAATACCGAGGCCGCCCGCAAGTCCCGGGCTCGCAAGCTGGAGCGCCAGGAGGAGATGGAACGTCGCATCGCCGAGCTGGAAAAGTCTCTGGAGGAGGCCCAGCAACGGGAACAATATTGGAAGGCGTTGGCCGAGAACCGGGCCTGAATGATGCAACCCAAAAGTTTTCTTTTTCTTTTGCCTTGACGAGTATTGTTATGACCTGTATCATGCTGTTTCTGCACGCTCTGTTTTGAATGGGCCCTATGGTGGGCGGGGGCGTAGAGCCTCTCGTCACCCAATGGTTGAAGTACCAGTCAGAGTCTAGCCACCTGATGATGACGCTTCTCCAGAAAAGTTTCTTTCTTAACCACGATCCACCGTTGCCTTGGTAGCTATCGGTATCTCGATGTTTTATTGTGTTTTTTTACCATCGCTCTTGTGATCCTTGGGTATTTGTCTGTTTACCATGGCCGGTTCTGATGTCTCCTGCAGTAGTCAGGATTGACTCGTGGCCCTAATATTTGTTTTATGTTTGGTCGATTTGATCGTCTAATTACGTTGTCTTATTACTTGTATCAGATTGTCTCAATCAACTATTGTCATTCGCTACTTTTCTTGATTGTAGATTCGTAAATCGAGCTACGTTAGTAGCTACACGGCTTTAGTGTAGGGCAGATGTTTTCGTCTCATATATATACAAGGAAATGTCAACAGCTCAGACTTGCCTTTTCACGGTTCACCGACCAAATCCATCCAGCCCAACATCGCCTCCGCTCAGTTCCCATCCGATCCCATCATCCAGAGCCACCAGAGACACCGTCATCCACCGGTATCTCTATGTAACTGGCCACCTCTCGTCAACAAAACCGGCTCATGTGTCACCGCCAAATCTCAACGACAGTACCAGTCCAGTCCCATAACACAACCTTTCCTCGGTCCCTCCCGATCCGACGATGCGGCGCAAGGAGCGGATGAAGACGAGGCTGCAATCATAGGATGGCGGTTGCTGTCTGCGGGCAAAGAACAGATGGTGGTGTGTACTGCATAGAGCATGGATCTTGTTGGTAGAGCGATGGTGTGTTCCATGGAGGATGGAGGTCAGGATGTCCCGTTGGGCAGGTGGGTAGATGATGGGTGATGAGGAGCGTGGGATGGGCGTGGTGACGGTCTCAGAAGTATCTGATCTGTGTTTATCTTCATCGCTGTTGGTTTGACCGAGATGGGAGGGGTGGGAGAGGGTATGATGGGTGGTAGGTAGATTGGAATCAATTGAGGGGATATCGATATGTACGCGTGTAGAAAGATGACGGTATTCAGCTCAATGCATCGGTGCCCCTGGGTGCGGCCTTTCTCCCTTTTGGCGGTGCGAGAGCCCAAAACTGGATCGCACGTTTTCTTCTCGCGCGCCACGCCCGACATGCCTAGACGGAGCGCCCACGAGTCGCAGGGCTTTCTTCTCCGCGTCCAGTGCCGGAGCGAGGGCATCCTCCGGGACGCCGAAGCCGCACTTCGCCCAGACGGGCATCTGCACCACCCACGAGACGAAGTCCTCGTCGAGGTACGGGAACCGCGTTTCCCGCCCCCAGTGCGCGAGGACCCGGTTGTCCCGACCGAGATTGCGCTTGCCGAGCCGGCTGACGTCCAGATCGATCTCGTCGATCAACCCCGGAAACCCGGCGCGCGCGAACGCCACCCCATGGCGTGAGTAGCCTGCGAAGAGCTCGTCGGCGCCCAGGCCCGAGAGAAGCACCCGAGCCGGCGTGGTGTAGGGCTTTGGTGCGGCGTCAGGCTGCCGGCTGTCAACGGCTGTCCCTTGGCCGCGGGCGGCGAAATACAACGCGCAGGCGATTGACAGATCCATCTCCGTGTTGTGGGGGCGCATCAGGCGTTTCACCGTGTCCCGGTGCGCGAGGGTCTCCACGTAGGGGATGTCGATTGCGACGAACCGCCAGTTCCGGCTCGGACACACCCTCTGGAGCTCGGCGAAGGCGGCGCGTCCGGTGATCCGGTCCGGGCAGCTCTCGTACACGGATAGTTCTTTCGATGACACTTGGGCTGCTTTGTCTTTCTTTGATGATGCAGCTGCCGCGGCTGCAACACGAGGATTTTCAAACGCGACGTTGAGTAGATCCACCGTCTCGTCGGGGGGTAGAAGTTCGTGCGACAGCCGAGCGAGGAGAGTGCAGTCGAGGCCGCCGGAGAACAGCACGGCGGTCTTGGTGTTTCTCTCAACCGAGAATTCTGGAGGCTCGCGAACGTTTTGGATTCTCACCGCGAGGGATTCGCGGAGCTTCTCCTCTAGTAATTTGACTGCAGGAGATTCGGTATTCAGCTGAGGTGGGGTGGATGCTGGGAGAGATTTGTTCATCAATGGGATGGGATTTTTCTGCATGCTTGGTTAATATTTGTTTCGCGAACGGTGATAGGCAACATACTAGATGAGGCGTGGATGACTCTGTACGCTCCCATGGGAGCGTTTGGATGCTATTTTGATTGAAAGAAGTGGCGTTAGTGTCAGCAGTAGGAACTTCAGGGTGGACCCGAAAGATATCATGCGTCAAGTCAATCATATGCACTCCATTGGTGTCTACCTCCTCGAAATTGGTGGAGGTGCCATCGCAAAGACTGCAGACTTTGAAAGCTCCGCTGGCATCGAAACCTTGAAGCAGGGAACGCCTTCCCAAGCAATCTCTGCCAAAATACAGACGGGAATTGACTGCGTCGTAGAAGACAAACGCAAAAGCCCCGGAGATGCTGCTGATGACATCTGCAACTCTCTGCACCGAAGCCTGCGAACGTCCAGATGCATCTGACGAGGGACTTGCAGCCTGCAGCAATAAGTGAAAGATCAGTTCGGCGTCATTGCCTTGGATACGTTCACCTGTTATCCTCCAGGCGTCGCCATTCCAGCACAATACGGAGTGACTTGTTGTGTCTACTATCGGCTGTGAAAGTACAGATGCCCCTCTCATCGACAGGACTGTTGACGCGAAAGTAAGGGCGACAGGGCGCGTTCTGTGAGTTTCAGGACATCCAATGGCGACATCTTGGTGAAGCGTGTGCTCTTGGAAGCTGTCTGGCCCTCGGTTGCGCAGTAGAGAACAGGTCTCCAGGGTGGGATCCACGGGTCCAGTTGCACTGACGGAGAAGAAGATCCCACACATGATAGACCCTGCTAGAGAGGGAGGTAGTGTTGGACACTGAGAGGATGTAATCGAGTCTGTTGTTGCAAGGAAAATCCGCGGGAAGAGGGCATGTCGGGGAAAGGATAATCCGGAATCGGGGATGCGGGCGGATCGAGAGTGTATCGAACGATGATTACCTCCCCTTCTACCTTCGATTTGTACCTCTCGGTTCGCCTTCTCTCCCTCTATAGACACCGCGTCTTGTTATCGACATTGTCCCACTGACACCCATTCATTTCACTGCTGGCTGTGCCTTGGCGATCACCACTTGCGTGCCCCGCGGACGTCATCTAACACCCTCGCGACGCCCCGGAAGCAAAGAAAGCCCCCGGATGGTCCTCTCATAATGCTCTGTGCTTCCATCTAAATTGCCTTGTGTCACATTCTTCTATCAAGTACGAGCGTGCATGTGGGTAGCTTATGTCTTCCACAGAACCGTCGAATTCTCCAGCTCCCAGTGGTCCAGGGGATATTCAACCAACACCTCACAATGAGGGAAATCCAGCTGGGCGCCAAGTGACCTTGATGGGCACCGAGTTAGCGCCCGAGAATGGGGGTGCCATATCGCCAACTCCGAATGATGGACAGAAGGAAGCTTCGAACGATGCGCAAGGTGCGACAGTGACATCTTCGGATATAACCGCTGGGTCATCTGCGGAGCCTCCGAGCACCACGCCTTCTCCGGGCGAACCGCTTTCGGGACGCATGAAAGGGCTATCCATATCAGTCAACAACACTCCGGATCGCACTTCGTCTGCAGGATCAGACATACCTCCACCACCGCCCGAGAAAGACGACGCCTACCTGAACCCAAACCCTCCCCAGTCCCCGATGCCTCCGCTTTCGCCCACCAAATCACCCTCCGAGTGGGCCGAAAAAGAGCTTCCCGAGGTACCTGGCAGTAGCAACAATGAGAAAGGCAACACCAACGGAGGAAATTCTCGCGACAACGACTCTCAGCCCGAGATCCAGAGTATCATGGAGCAGTTTCAAGATTCCTCACGCAGCGGTGGTCAAGAACAGATCATGTCCCCCCGAATGGAGTTAGCGGAACAGTTCCTTGGTGGACAGAGCCACTTCCCTCCGCGCCATTCAAGTCTCGACCAGGGAAAACCGACTGGTGAGATTCTTCAAGATCCCAACCTCGCGGCGGGCGCATCATCGACATCCTCCGAGAAACCCCCGCCTGCAATCCCAAGAAATTTACCAAGGGGTACATCTACCGACGAAGTCATGCAAACTCGACGCTCGTCTACGTCCACGATACCTCCTCCGCCTGAGCCGGAACCGGATCAGCCATTCGATTTCCATCGCTTCTTAGAGCAATTACGCCATCGCACTGCGGATCCCGTAGCCAAGTTTCTTCGTTCGTTCCTCAACGAGTTCGGTAAACGGCAATGGATGGTGCATGAGCAGGTAAAGATCATCAGCGATTTCTTGGCCTTCATCACGAACAAAATGGCTATGTGTGAGGTTTGGCGGGATGTCTCTGACAGCGAATTTGACAACGCCAAGGAAGGTATGGAGAAACTGGTTATGAATCGGCTGTACTCCCAGACCTTCTCCCCGGCTATTCCGGCACCTCCTGCAATCCCCAGAAGCGCAAGCAGGAGCAAACGGAGGGAAATGGAACGCCTGCATGGGCCCTGGAGGAAGGGTCAGCATCAAGAGGACATTGAACGTGATGATGTGTTGGCGCAGAAGATGCGGATCTATAGCTGGGTCCGAGAGGAACATCTCGACATACCGCCAGTGAGTGCGCATGGCCGTCGGTTTTTGAACCTTGCGCAACAGGGTTAGTCTGATACTGTTGGCCGTGTGATTCCTCTACCTAACATAAGTGCAGAGATCTTAAAGATCAATGGATATCGAGCGCCTCGTGATAAGGTCATTTGCATTCTGAACTGCTGCAAGGTTATCTTTGGTGCGTAAAGCCAGTTAACAGTGGGTGACGGCGACGCTAACTCAACACAGGCCTCCTACGGAACACCAAGAAAGCCGATACATCCGCCGATGCCTTTGTGCCGCTTCTGATCTATGTGGTACTACAGGCTAACCCTGAGCACCTGGTCTCTAATATCCAATACATCCTTCGTTTCCGCAACCAGGACAAACTTGGTGGAGAGGCTGGCTACTATCTATCCTCATTGGTATGCTGATACCTATTTACTGGCCAGTCGTTACCTGTACATTTGCTAATCTGAATGCAGTCAGGAGCAATCCAGTTCATTGAGACTCTGGATCGAACGAGCTTGACTGTCAGTGATGAAGAATTCGAGCGAAATGTGGAGGCGGCAGTGTCCGCTATCGCCGAACAAAACCGTCGCGAGTCCGAATCTGTGGAGCGAAAAAGGCTCGAGCGCACCGAGAGCTCACAAGCTCCGCCTCGGGCCTCCACGGACGCTCAACGAGGACGGCGAGACGCTCCACTGGCTAGTGAAGAAGACACAGCGCCAGTAGCGGGCCTCCTTCGTACCATTCAAAAGCCGCTGTCTACGATCGGAAGAATGTTTTCCGACGAGCCTGATTCTCCAGAAGAACGGCCGACGCAGCGACCAGCGCCAGCGCCCGGGGCCTCACCCCGACTCACGCCCAATGTGTACCAGCCACCACGAAACAGTGGCGAGGAACGGCGGTCAGCTGACAGGGCCCGTAATGACACTCCACCACAACGAGTCCGTGCTGTTGATGCACAGGACGCTGCCGCGCGCCAAGCCAGTGCGGAAGATGCGGAAGCACGACGAATCCAGCGTGCTGAACACAACAATGTCGTGGAAACACTCTCAAACATGTTCCCGAACCTCGACCGTGATGTTATCGATGATGTTGTCAAGATGAAAGAGGGAAGGTAAGATTCACCTTGTAGTCCAGCATTGCTGCAGGAGACACTGCTTACACTGTGCGCAGGGTCGGGTTGGCGGTCGATGCGTGCCTCGCTTTAAGCGCCGAGTGATGCGATAATTCCTGGATGAGCAGTAGCTGGAGGCCATGAGGATTTTTCGATCCTTTGACTATTGGCATAAGTTGATGTGGGCGGTCCTTCATGTACTTATTGCAGACCTTGAGGCGAGGCTCTCACATATATTGTAGTAATGCTGATCGCTCGGAGATTATGATGATGACGATGAAAAGGGTAATTTAATTATGTAGGGACAAAGCAGCTGGTACGTACATACTACCTCACAGAGTTGGCAGGCTCGGACATACTGTGTTGTGACCAATCAAGGCTCGAGGCAAAGCTCGCTTCGGCTAGTGGCGACGCACGGACCTCCTGGCTACCCTATATATTTCGCCTCCCCCCAGCATTCTTTTGACCTTTTCTTCTTTCTTTTCTTCATACTTACCTTGTTTGGGTGGCTGCGATCAAGAAGGCGGTCCACCACGGACTGGTCCCTGCATTGCACAGCGCGGCGGAACAGTCCGTTCAATGGCTTTCGGGTCATTGACAGGCGTATTCTTTGGCACCTTCCTCTCCTTGGAGAGACACCTTTTCATCAGTTCTTGGGCTATATGCTTGAGGGTGGAGAAGAGGTTTTTAACAGATAGTATCTAGTTGCGGCTATACAAGTAGATACACCTTAATGATTTGGTTGTTGAGATGGAAGTAGTTAATACTAGAACGCTGAAGCTGATAATTGTCGTGGTGTGGTAGTTAGCAATGACGTGGTTTTATCGCCACAGTCGGCGACATAAATACCCACACATCACAACATCAGCCTGCCCTTAGAAGCATCATCTACTTTATCCATCAACGTCCATCATCTTATTCTTGTACACTCCACCGCGGGAATCCGAGTCAAAATGCCTCTCCCGATGTACCAACCCGGCCAACAGAGCTCAGACTCGAACCCTTCCAGTTCATCGTCCTCAAACCCCGCCAGCAACAGCGGTCGCGTACACGGTTCCGGTACCAACACAGCATCAACCTCTGCAGCAGATGCTCTTCGGCAAGCTGGAAGTAGTCAACCGCTGAGCCGGGAGGAAGCAGAGCGTTTGTACGAGGAGCGGATGGAGGAGGAATACGCGAAGAGGGAGGGAGGGGCGTGAGGGTGTGGCGTGGATACACCTGGGAAGGGAATACTAGTTGCCTACGTGCTGGACGGGGACGCGGTGCTCTTTGATCATTGCCTTATATGAACTGGAACTGAGTACATAATAGCATACTGTAAAGCTAGTCATAAAAATCGAACCACGATGGATATAGATCCTGCCTGTTAAGGGCGAGTGGATGACAACTCCCATGCCGAGTGCGTGTGGGAAAAAGGAGCTGCCAGCTCTGTGTTTCGAACTGCAGCCCTTGCCGCTTCGCTTGAATAGATGAGAAGAGGCGTAAAAGGCAACTCCTCCAAACGAGGAGGGTAAATGCTAAAAAAAAACTGGTAGCTTCTCTTTGATTGAGCGTGTCATCCTTAGTGCAGGGGCCATGCTAATCTTCTCTGTATCGTTTCAAATTGACCAAATGCCCGAAGGCGAAAGGACAGACATTAGAATGGTTTATATGCCTGCCGCCGGAAGGATTCTTGTATTCTAATTGGTTGGCGGGACTGTGGGTTTGTCAGCAGAACATCAAAATCGAGGCACCCCGCCTCTTCCTGAGTGCTCGCAACGTATCAGTACTGCCACGTCTCCGACGAGGAGTTGGGGGAATTTCTGGTGAATGCTGTTAAGAGGGTCTTCTGCACTTCGCAGACTGGGCTTGTATGTAATAGTCTCAAGAATAAATGTGCTGTTGGGTTCACCCACTGGCTGGAGTGAGTAGGAGTACAGTTAGGTAGTTGGGGAGTGTTCTCCAGTTGATCTGTGCTGATTGTTCCTGAGCCCTAATGCCAAGCCACACTAGACCTTTACTGGGTTCCATGATTCCACCTACTACAGAAGAATAAAGTGGAAGACACGCGCTTTGCATGCTGCGGCCCTGAAACGGCAAGAAGGGGAGGAAGGAAGAGATACGTGAGGCAACTGAAGTAAATATGTAGTTCTACTGTTCAAAAATCTACGAGTCCTTCTCCCTTACCTCTTGTAGTTGTTGCCGCTTTAAGAGAGTGAGCCAGGTGATTCGAATAATCTGATTATTCTTTAAGTATTCTTTAAGGTGACATACTTATCTTTTCCTGATAACTATCTCAGTTCTATGTCTAATTATAAATTTGGCGCCGAGGCTTTTACCGTATTAACAGTACGTCGTCGCCAGCAAGTCGTTTAGCGCCAGCCTGCAAAGGAGACCATTACGTAGACCCTGGAATCCGATCTGGTTTCAGGCGTTGGAGGACTTCTTTAACTGATAGGTTACTAACTGTGGATATGAATGGGGGCTTGTAACATAACCGCGGGAGTCCTCATTGACTGACAACATATGGAGGGCGAACCCCTTTGCCCCCTTCTTTAACGAACACAGCTGGAGACATTAAATACGCCGAAGCTGCACTACAAAGGTATAATAAGCATTCTACCACTGGTGCTTTCCTACTTCTACCAGAACAGAATAACTAGAAAGGTTATTGGTATATCGACCCACACTTTGCAATAATTCAACACAGGCTTTTCCAATGGTCGTTTGGCAGATTATTAGTATCGGTCTCACTGGTCTGCAAGTCGCGTCCAGTCTTTACACCGACAGTAAGACCAGACAGGCTGCAGTTGCCCAGGAAGCAGCATCCCAAGCAGCATCCGAAGCGAGTCGGGCTGAATCCGCAAGAGCACGTGCTCAGGAAGCCCTCTACAAACGAATGGCTGCGAGCCACGACCATACTGCGCAACCCCGAACATTCGAGATCCCAAGCTGTGCATTCAACGCAAGTCCCGAATTCACCGCAGTATTCGCAGCGAGCGTGCATGTTGGAACTGTTGTCGCTATACAAACAGGAGAGCAGCTGAAGCAGATTGGTCTACGTTTAGATGAAATTCGGGAGGAGCTGGGGGCGCAGACAACGGCAAAAGTACAGGGATGGGACAGCAAAGGGTTTGGCGCGTTTATCTACTGGTTTCTGGAGAACGAAATCAGCGACCATGGCGGTGAAGCATCAGTAGGACACCACGCGTTCTACATCTACAATCCAACCACCAGCGCCGACGTTGTATTCAAACAAATGATCCGCGAGAGGCCATTACCAGCTTCTTTCGGCGGCTTCAGCTCTGACCTTGAAAGTGTTTTTCACATCATGTGGGAAAATCGACGGTGCTTACGGCAAACAATGGGGAGAGCGGATGCAGATGAAGTGGTTTTTCACCTGCTGATTCCTGCTAAACGGAGTTTTGCTGTATACGAGCGCATGGCAATTGATGAACGGGTAGGGAGACTCATCATCAAAGGCCACAAGGAGGAGGGGATTTGTTATGCTTGGTTCAACTTTGTTCATGTACCTCCGGAAGTTGTTCTGCAGGATGTTGGCAACCTCGATACTGATCATGCAGAGGAAGAGAGCTCAGAGCGCGGCTTTGTGCAAAGTGGGCTGGCAGGACTGGCTTGTGGCATAGGCGGAGCCGTTCTAGGTACATTCTTCCCACCAGCTGTACCATATTTTACAGCGGGATTCCTTACATCTTGGGCAAGCGCTATGAAATACGGACCAGTAGATGATGTCCGGCGGTCTATGCGGACAGCACCTCGGAGGCTTGGGCCATCTGTGAACTTTGTAGACAATGCCTATT